>NC_090323.1:178268087-178568087 GCF_040869045.1 Eurosta solidaginis | reverse complement strand
CCAAGCCTAAAAACTACTCACTGGAAGAAGCTACAGGCCTGCCAAAATACCGCTCTCAGAACCGCCGCGGGCTGTCTTCTTATGTCCCCAGAGCACCATCTTCATAATGAGGTGAGAATACTCCCCATCAGGGAAAGAAATGAGATGCTAACTAAACAGTTCCTGTTGAGTACCCATAAAGCTGGGCATCCCAACAGACATCTGATTGATGAGCCAACAATGCCCAGGGCTTAAAGAGTCGTCTCCGTAAGCATTATGAGGAAATACGGCACCCAAGAACTCAGCCGTATGAAGCCATAAAACACAAGCAGGTCCTCAGTGAACTCCACAAACAGGCGTCGGACCTTTATGCCAGGAATTTCCCGGTGCATCCAGTACTCAAAGAATAATACCCAAAACTTGTGGAAGAGGAACGCACACTCCCGAGGGAAACGCGAGTCACTCTAGCTCAACTTAGATCTGGATACTGTAACAGGTTAAACTCTTACCTATCCAGAATCAGCCCCGACATACTAAATGTATGCCCTGCTTGCAATGTGTCCCCACATGCCACCAACCATCTCTTTAATTGTAATGTGGAACCAACGCCTCTAACACCCCTCTCATTATGGTCCACCCCTGTTGAAACAGCAAATTTCCTTGGACTCCCGTTTGAGGATATTGATGACAATTTGCGATTGGTCGCACCTATTGGATGGGGCGAAGCACTGCTACACCAGCAACAACAGCTCGCACGAAATGCACTTCTGAAATGCACCAATAGCTAGTACGATCGAGTTTATGAAGCGAAAAAGCAAAAAAAAAGAAAGGAATGGAAACAAGATAAGGACAAGAGAGAAAAGAAGCCGGAAGCCGAAACTGGAATAGACGTTGGTTATCAAAGTGCCAATGGCTTGTAATCGATGAGCTATCGGTTTAATATCGACGTGCTGTCGGTTTGATATAGGTGCGCTCTATCAAAGGGCTATATATTTGAAACGAACTTTTACTTCGAATTTATTTAAAGAATATTGTGAGGGTGAAAAAATTTAGCATTTATTAATCACAACAGGAGTGCCACGCGGAAATGGACAGGTGGAAAGGATGCATAAGATAGTGATTCCTATGTTATCGAAACTATGCACAGAAACACCAAATAATTGGTACAAGTGCATAGATAGGGTGCAACAGTTCATACATAATTCACCTCCACGAAGCACAAAGCATCATCCATTTAAGATTATAACAGGAATCGATATGCGTTTGGTCAATGTGCCAGAGCTTCAAGAGCTTTTAGAAGATGAAGCGGTAAATGAGTTAAATGAAGATCGAGAATTGGTTGGAATTGAAGCTAAAGAAAATATTTCTCATATGCAGCAGGAAAACAGAACATCATATAATTTTCCAAGAAGACAGGAAACGAGCTATAAAATTAATGGTTTAGTAGCTGTAAAAAGAACCCGATTCGGCAGTGGTTTAAAATTAAAACCGAAATTCTTAGGGCCATATGGAGTAGTTAAAAAGTTGAACAATGGTCGATATGAAGTTGAAAAGGTGGGTGAACACGAGGGACCGGGAAAGACATTGACAGTTGCAGAATATATGAAAAAGTGGTCTTACTCATTCGGGGTCCAATGAAATCAGGACGGCAGAATGTAGTGCTGGACGTAGAGTGATGAACTTGAAATGTGGATGAAAGTGATGAACACTTGTTGTATGTTGTAATTTCAAACGAACTTAAATAGATTAAATAATAATTTGTTAATAATTAAATGAATTAAATAATAATTGGTTAAACTAAAAGTGCGTTCAGTTTTTGTATGAAATAAAATGGTAAGAAATCCTACAAATTCGATGAATTATCAATGAGTTATAAGTTTCTCATCCAGTCAGGTGAAGTCATTATTACAAAATAGTCACATTACAATACCCGTCCTTATAATTCTATGCCATTCTGATATAGATACATATGAAGGCACGTACAGGAAAAGGGTGCCTGCGGTCTGTATTTCATTTTGCGGGTGAGTTTATTTTCTTTTCCTAAGTAGAAATGGAATACAACTGAATAGCTGGGTTTTCAGAGTATCCTATTGCCCACAACTAAAGAATATAGATACAGACTTTTGGCGTCAACGAGATAATTGACGACCAGAAAAAATGTCATGAGATCGCGAAAGACTATCTGGGAGACTTGTAATACATAAGCTAGGGATCGGCGGTACGCGTTTCCGAAACCCAACATTTATCTATGTAAACGAAGCGAACTTACCTCTTAGATTCATTCAGCAGAGAGTGGTGACTGACGTAAAAGTTTACAGCGGAAGAGGTTTTTCAGCAACGATGCATCAAAATATCAGAGCCCATAGAAATTCATTGATGACGAAAACGAAATATGTGGCACATCAATACTTTATTTTAAACAGACCTGGCTACCACAAGAAACGTTCAAACAAATATGAAAAAGCTGTATGATCAAACTCCAGACAGACATGTTTCCGACTTTCTCTACCCATCCACCTGCCTATCTTCCAGCTAACATTTTTCGTCCTCACTTATTGCCTCTCCACTCTGCACATTTTCTAGTTTACCTTAATCGGCCCATTCAACTTGCTCATCGTTTTCATTCTTTCGTAAATCTTCCCGTTTTTCTCTTACTTTTCCTGCTCTTGCTCTTATCCAAGTCTAACTATAACTATGACTTTTACTCCTATCCTTATATTATTCTTATTCTACCTGAAAGCTTCTTTTTTTTACAAATTTCTCTCAAACTTTTACCCTTATTCTCACTTTTACTCTAAATCTCCCAATTCCTCTCGATCTCTTTACTTTTCTCACTTCCCTCTAACTTCCTCTGCATTTTCTTCATATTGCTTCTGTTTTGGCTCATCACTTTTCTGTCCTGTTTCCGTTTCTAATGAGTGAGATATATCGCGTTTGACTCTTTTCGGCATAGTGCATTGCTAAAGTACTAAAAGAGTAGCAAAATAGTACAAAAAATTTTCCCTTCCTACTAATTTAAAAATCATGGCCGCATTATGAGGGCTGTCACATTTTTGTTGTTGTACTACTGAAATCACCTGCCTAGTTTTATTCCATCATGGGCGAGTTTTATTTTATTAATTTTTAATTCCTATGTCACATTGGAAACATAGCTTTCTTTTTTATTTTCATTTAATTTAATTTCAAACTTAGCTAAGAATTTTATGTAAGAAGTTCTGCCAAGTTTACACAGTCTAGTTTTCTAACGACTATTGTTCCGAAAACTTCAGCTTCTGAGTTCTTAAATCACCCCCTTTTCATATAACTACAAGTATTGTTTTTGTATCTGTGCGTAAATGTGCATATGCCCTAACTAACCTGACACCATAATTTCATCTCAAGAATTTTTAAGTTTTCGTTTAAGAGAAAAAATCAATTTATGAGCCACGTTAAGTGAAAAAGTTTTGCCATCAGCCAAAAAACAAAGGTGAAAGTAGACAACAGGCACAACCGGCAAAACTTAAGGAATAGTTTTATAATATTGGTATGTTTTGAAAACACCACAACTTAAGGTTAAAGGTTGTACCATGGAGCGCAATATTTAAAATGTTGCGAACATATGTGGGTGTGCATGTGTTTGTTAGCAAATAAGTAGAAAGAACATAAATTTGAAGAAAGATGGAACATTAGCAACAACAAAAAAAATATAAGTGCCATCACATACAGTTTGCTATTTGTAAATATGTTTTGGTTTTTTTGCAGGTTGTAGTGAAAGGTGTGAAAATTTACTTAAGTTAGACATAGAAATAAAGCAGATATGAATGTATGTATATACAGTGCAGTCGGAAAGTATTAGAACAAGATGAAGAGAGTTGTTTTTGTCAGTTTATGGTATCATTTATTAAAATATTATTCACATATTCGCAGTAGTTTTGTACATTCAACTTAGTTTTATGAAGGCATTTTTTATGAATTTTACTGAAAGTTACATCAAAATTTATAAAAAAACTATGAGTATTTTACTTTAAGCGATTTACATGAAAATTGTTACCTTTTGCTTTGATGATTGCAGCGTTCAATTTCGGCATTATTTTGATGATTTTTTAAATGTTTGATGTGGAAAATTGAATTGAAAAAATGGTAAGAAAGGCTTGTTGGCTTTAGATCTCTCTCACGTCGATCCAGTTCTTCCCACATTAGCTCGATGAGATTTAAATCCGGGGATTTTGGTGGCCACTTAAATTAATGTCAGATGGTGTTGTATGGCGTTGGAGTATATGGTCTTTTTCATAATTCCTTCAATTTTTTTTTAATTGACCAATCACTGAGCCACCGCCATGCTTCACAGTTGACACAATGCAATCTGCTTTGAATCTTTTATTGACGTTTCTGCGAACATATTGACGCCTATGACTACCGAAAAGTTCGAATTTCGATTCGTCAGACCATACAACTGATTTCCACTGATCAATCGTCCAGTTAAAATTGCAAATTTGTTTTTGGTTTCGGGTTTACAGTCCAATAAATCAGAAAAATTCCTTTTTTATTTTTCGCCAAGGTTTCGACCTTTTATTTTGGTCTTCTTCAGGGCCTAATGGCAAAAAAACATAAACCTTAGTATATAAGGCCTTGCATTGCAAAAGAGGGTTAATAAAAATTAATTACATATACAACCAAAAGTAAAATTATTGAAATCACAGATTTTTACTCAAAATTACTGCGTTCTTCCCTGTCCAGTGTTTTTATACTCAGTTGAGCAGAGCTCACAGAGTATATTAACTTTGATTGGATAACGGTTGGTTGTACAGGTATAAAGGAGTAAAGATAGATATAGACTTCCATATATCAAAATCATCAGGATCGAAAAAAAATTTGATTGAGCCATGTCCGTCCGTCCGTCCGTCCGTCCGTCCGTTAACACGGTAACTTGAGTAAATTTTGAGGTATCTTGATGAAATTTGGTATGTAGGTTCCTGAGCACTCATCTCAGATTGCTATTTAAAATGAACGATATCGGACTATAACCACGCCCACTTTTTCGATATCGAAAATTTCGAAAAACAGAAAAAGTGCGATAATTCATTACCAAAGACGGATAAAGCGATGAAACTTGGTAGGTAAGTTGAAGTGATGACGCAAAATAGAAAATTAGTAAAATCTTGGACAATGGGCGTGGCACTGCCCACTTTTAAAAGAAGGTAATTTAAAAATGTGCAAGCTGTAGTTGGCAGTCGTTGAAGATATCATGATGAAATTTGGCAGGAACGTTACCCCTATTACTATATGTATGCTTAATAAAAATTAGCGAAATCGGATAACGATCACGCCCACTTTTAAAAAAAAAAATTTTTTTAAGTCAAATTTTAACAAAAAATTTAATATCTTTACAATATATAAGTAAATTACGTCAACATTCAACTCCAGTAATGATATGGTGCAACAAAATGCAAAAATAAAAGAAAATTTCAAAATGGGCGTGGCTCCGCCCTTTTTCATTTAATTTGTCTAGGATACTTTTAATGCCATAGGTCGAACAAAAATTTACCAATCCTTGTGAAATTTGGTAGGGGCTTAGATTCTGGGACAGTAACTTATTTCTGTAAAAAAGGGCGAAATCGGTTGAAGCCACTCCCAGTTTTTATACACAGCCGACCGTCTGTCCTTCCGCTCGGCCGTTAACACGATAACTTGAGCTAAAATCGATATATCTTTACTAAACTCAGTTCACGTACTTATATGAACTCACTTGGTATTGGCTGAAATCCTACTATGACCACGCCCACTTTTTCGATATCGAAAATTACAAAAAATGAAAAAAATTCCATAATTCTATACCAAATACGAAAAAAGGGATGAAACATGGTAATTTGATTGGTTTATTGACGCAAAATATAACTTTAGAAAAAAACTTTGTAAAATGGGTGTGACACCTACCATATTAAGTAGAAGAAAATGAAAAAGTTCTGCAGGGCGAAATAAAAAGCCCTTGAAATCTTGGCAGGAATACTGTTCGTGGTATTATATATATAAGTAAATTAGCGGTATCGAACAGACGATGTTCTGCGTCACCCTGGTCCACATTTTGGTCGATATATGGAAAACGCCTTAACATATACAACTACCACCACTCCCTTTTAAAAGCCTCATTAATATCTTTAATTTGATACCCATATTGGAAAGGCATCCACCTATAGAACTAAGCCCCACTCCCTTTTAAAACAAACTCTAGAGTCACCCCTGGTCCACCTTTATGGCGATATCTCGAAAAGTGACCAACTATACAACTAACACTACTCCCTTTTAAAACCCTCATTAATACCTCTACTTTGATACCGATATCGTACAAACACATTCCAGAGTCACTCCTGGTCTACCTTTATGGCGATATCTGGATAAGGTCTAAGAACTAAGCCCCACGCCCTTTTGAAATACTCATTAGCACCTTTCGTTTGATACCCATATTGTACAAACGCATTCTAGAGTCACCCCTGATCCACCTTTATGGCGATATCTAGGAAAGGCATCCACCTATAGAACTAAGGCCCACTCCCTTTTAAAATGTTCATTAACCGCTTTCATTTGATACACATATCGTACAAACAAATTCTAGGGTCACCCCTGGTCCACCTTTATGGCGATATCTCGAAACGGCTTCCACCTATGGAACTAAGGATCACTCCCTTTTAAAATACTCATTAACACCTCTCGTTTGATACCATATTGTACAACCACATTCTAGAGTCACCCCTGGTCCACCTTTATGGTGATCTTCGAAAATGCGTCCACCCATAGAACTCAGACCCACTCCCTTTTAAAATACTCACTAACACCTTTCGTTTGATACCCATATTGTACAAACGCATTCTAGAGTCTCCCCTGCTCCACCTTTATGCCGATATCTCGAAAAGGCGTCCACCTATAGAACTAAGCCCCACGCCCTTTTAAATACTCATTAACACCTTTCGTTTGATACCATATTGTACAACCACATTCTAGAGTCACCACTGGTCCACCTTTATGGCGATCTTCGGAAAGGCGTCCACCTATAGAACTCAGGCCCACTCCCTTTTAAAATACTCACTAACACCTTTCGTTTGATACCCATATTGTGCAAACGCATTCTAGAGTCACCCCTGCTCCACCTTTATGCCGATATCTCGAAAAGGCGACCACCTATACAACTACCACCACTCCCTTTTAAAGCCCTCATTAATACCTTTAATTTGATACCCATATCGTACAAACACATTCTAGAGTCACCCTTGGTCCACCTTTGTGGCGATATCTCGAAAATGCGTCCACCTATAGAACGAAGCCCCACGCCATTTTAAAATACTCATTAACACCTTTCGTTTGATACCCATATCGTACAAACACATTCTAGACTCACCCCTGATCCACCTTTATGGCGATATCTCGAAAAGGCGTCCACCTATAGAACTAAGGCCCACTCCCTTTTAAAATGTTCATTAACCCCTTTCATTTGATACCCACATCGTACAAACACATTCTAGACTCACCCCTGGTCCACCTTTATGGCGATATCTCGAAAAGGCGTCCTCCTATAGAACTTCTTTTAAAATACTCATTACCACCTTTCGTTTGATACCCATATCCTACAAACACATTCTAGAGTCACACCTGGTCCACCTTTATTGCGATATCCCTAAATGGCGTCCACCTATAGAACTATGGCCCACTCCCTCATAAAATACCCTTTAATGCTTCATTTGATACACATATCATACAAACACATTCCAGGATTACCCTCGTTTCATTTTCCTACATTGTTATTTTCCCTTATGTTGTCACCATAGCACTCAACTGAGTATGTAATGTTCGGTTACTCCCGAAATTAACCTCCCTTACTTCTTATATAGATATTTTGTGTTCTGCATTATGCAGAAATGGTCATATATAAAATTTTAAATAATAGGGCTTTGGGATTAGTTTTTTATAGATTTGAATAAAATTGAAAAGAAATAAGTAATAAAATCAACACAATGTGAATTCAAACAACGAACTATTTATATACATATTTGACGTTTGTTGTTATTTTGTCAGCCGGTTCGTGCTTGATGGACTATTTAGAGCAGCTGATGATTGTTGACACCGTTAGAAAATACACGTGTAAATGTCGCTGATGTTTTTAGCTTCTACGCTTCTTTTTTTAAAGCAGTTTGTATAAGCTTTAACATATATTTTTTCTAAGAGGATTCTTTTCCCCCAACTTTTCTCTCTGGCCAATATTTTGGTTCCTTCGAAATCAAATCTCTGTCCAAAAGTAACAGCGTGGAGGGCGAGTGCACTTTTGTCTGTTTCTTTCTTCTCAACAGTTTTTCTACGTTGATTTAGGCGTTTGTATAAATGTTGAGATGTAGTGCCTATGTAACTTTTTCTTCGCTGGCAGTCGATGCAGTCTATTTTGTATACAACGTTCTTTTCTTTCTCTGTTGGTATTTTTATACTCAGTTGAGCAGAGCTCACAGAGTATATTAAGTTTGATTGGATAACGGTTGGTTGTACATATATAAAGGAATCGAGATAGATATAGACTTCCATATATCAAAATAATCAGGATCAAAAAAAAATTTGATTGAGCCATGTCCGTCCGTCCGTCCGTCCGTCCGTCCGTCCGTCCGTCCGTTAACACGATAACTTGAGCAAATTTTGAGGTATCTTGATGAAATTTGGTATGTAGGTTCCTGAGCACTCATCTCAGATCGCTATTTAAAATGAACGATATCGGACTATAACCACGCCCACTTTTTCGATATCGAAAATTTCGAAAAATCGAAAAAGTGCGATAATTCATTACAAAAGACAGATAAAGCGACGAAACTTGGTAGATGAGTTGAACTTTTGACGCAAAATATAAAATTAGTAAAATTTTGGACAATGGGCGTGGCACCGCCCACTTTTTAAAGAAGGTAATTTAAAACTTTTGCAAGCTGTAATTTTGCAGTCGTTGAAGATATCATGATGTAATTTGGCAGGAACGTTACCCTTATTACTGTATGTACGCTTAATAAAAATTAGCAAAATCGGAGAAGGACCACGCCCACTTTTAAAAAAAAAATTTTTTTAAAGTAAAATTTTAACAAAAAATTTAATATCTTTACAGTATATAAGTAAATTATGTCAAGATTCAACTCCAGTAATGATATGGTGCAACAAAATACAAAAATAAAAGAAAATTTAAAAATGGGCGTGGCTCCGCCCTTTTTCATTTAATTTGTCTAGGATACTTTTAATGCCATAAATCGAACAAAAATTAACCAATCCTTTTGAAATTTGGTAGGGGCATAGATGTTATGGCTTTAACCGTTTTCTGTGAAAATGGGCGAAATCGGTTGATGCCACACCCAGTTTTTATACACAGTCGTCCGTCTGTCCTTCCGCATGGCCGTTAACACGATAACTTGAGCAAAAATCGATATATCTTTACTAAACTCAGTTAACGTACTTATCTGAACCCACTTTACCTTGGTATGAAAAATGAAAGATATCGGACTATGACCACGCCCACTTTTTCGATATCGAAAATTGCGAAAAATGAAAAAAATGCCATAATTCTATACCAAATACGAAAAAAGGGGTGAAACATGGTAAGGTAATTGGATTGTTTTATTGACGCGAAATATAACTTTAGAAAAAACTTTATAAAATGGTTGTGACACCTACCATATTAAGTAGAAGAAAATGAAAAAGTTCTGCAGGGCGAAATAAAACACCCTTAAAATCTTGCCAGGTATTACATATATAAATAAATTAGCGGTATCCAACCGATAATGTTCTGGGTCACCCTAGTCCACATTTTGGTCGATATCTGGAAAACGCCTTCACATATACAACTACCACCACTCCCTTTTAAAACTCTCATTAATACCTTTATTTGATACCCATATCGTACAAACTCATTCTAGAGTCAGCCCTGGTCCACCTTTATGGCGATATCTCGAAAAGGCGTCCACCTATAGAACTATGCCCTACACCCTTTTAAAATACTCATTAACACCTTCCTTTTGATACCCATATTGTACAAACAAATTCTAGGGTCACCCCTGCTCCACCTTTATGGCGATATCTCGAAACGGCGTCCACCTATGGAACTAAGGAATACTCCCTTTTAAAATACTCATTATCACCTTTCTTTTGATGCCCATATTGTACAAACAAATTCTAGGGTCACCCTTGGTCCACCTTTATGGCCATATCTCGAAAATGCGACCACCTATACAACAACCACCACTCCCTTTAAAAACCCTCATTAATACCTTTAATTTGATACCCATATCGTACAAACACATTCTAGAGTCACCCCTGGTCCACCTTTGTGGCGATATTCCGAAAAGGTGTCCACCTATAGAACTAAGCCCCACACCCTTTTAAAATACTCATTAACACCTTTCTTTTGATACCCATATTGTACAAACAAATTCTAGGGTCACCCCTGGTCCACCTTTATGGCGATATCTCGAAACGGCGTCCACCTATGGAACTAAGGATTACTCCCTTTTAAAATACTCATTAACACCTTTCTTTTGATACCCATATTGTACAAACAAATTCTAGGGCCACCCCTGGTCCACCTTTATGGCGATATCTCGAAACGGCGTCCACCTATGGAACTAAGGATTACTCCCTTTTAAAATACTCATTAATACCTTTAATTTGATATCCATATCGTACAAACGCATTCTAGAGTCACCCCTGGTCCACCTTTATGGCGATATTTCGAAAAGGCGACCACCTATACAACAACCACCACTCCCTTTTAAAATCCTCATTAATACCTTTAATTTGATATCCATATCGTACAAACACATTCTAGAGTCACCCCTGGTCCACTTTTATGGCGATATTTCGAAACGGCATCCACCTATAGAACTAAGGCCCACTCCCTTTTAAAATACTCATTAACACCTTTCTTTTGATACCCATATTGTACAAACAAATTCTAGGGTCACCCCTGGTCCACCTTTATGGCGATATCTCGAAACGGCGTCCATCTATAGAACTTAGGTCCACGCCATTTTAAAATACTCATTAATACCTTTCATTTGATACCCATATCGTACAAACGCATTCTAGAGTCAACCCTGATCCACCTTTATGGCGATATCCCTAAATGGCGTCCACCTATAGAACTATGGCCCACTCCTTCATAAAACACTCTATAATGCCTTTCATTTGATCCACATGTCATACAAACACATTCCAGGGTTTCCCTCGGTTCATTTTCCTACATGGTTATTTTCCGTTATGTTGTCACCATAGCTCTCAACTGAGTATGTAATGTTCGGTTACACCCGAACTTAACCTTCCTTACTTGTTTTTCTTTAATCTTGTTGTACATTTTCCCAACATTGTTTTTATTATTGTACGCAAAACGGACGTTAGTAGTGAACTATCTGCATTTGGTTGTAATACATTTGGTTACATACGGGAAATATTAAATTGTCATAGTTTTAATTTCTGCTGATTGCTTTTGGGCGTTGGTGCTCGTTAATATTGCGACGGTGTTTTTGTTGTTGATGGACATTTTATAATGATTTATTAATCTTGAAACTAGTTTTGGCAGATAATCATTCGCTTTGAGGATGCCTTTTATAATTAATTTGTTCTTGTTGTGGTATTTTTCATCACTTAAGTTAAGAACTCTGTTAATTAACCCTTTTGCGGTGCTGATTTTTTGGGTTCATGGATGTATTGACCTATAACGAAGGATAATACCTGATGAGACTGGCTTACGGTACTAGTCTGTGTTAAAGGTTCCATCCGTGTTTCTGAAAATAACCATATCCAAGAATGGTAGCTTATTTTGTTGTTCTTTGTTAAATGTGAACTCGAAAAAAGGCGTTTTTCTGATTTATTGAAATGTAAACCCGAAACCAAAACCAAATTTGCAATAGATATAAAAACAGTCTGTAGTACAAAAAAATATGTCCAGTTAATATGTCCTTGAGCGAACTTCAGCCTTTCCTGTGTATTTACTGGCTGGTACGTGGCTTTCTGACAGAAATTCGTCCAACCATACCTTTTTCTTTAAGCTGCCTTTGACTGTCGTGAGCGATATTGGTGAATCCAAGTCTTCATTGATTTCAGCACGAATTTCTGATGCAGATTTCCGTCGATTGGCCTTACTTATTGCATATATTTTGTTGTCAATTCTTTTATTTGTCTTTCTTGGTTAACCAGATCGTGTTTTTTTTTTTTTGAAGGTTTTTTGTCCAGTTTCCCGATATCTTCTAATGGCCGTATGAACTGAACACATAACTTTTGGCTATTTCTCGGCAATTTTTCCCTCTTTTTTGCAAAATAACGATTTGAGGTCATATTTCGACGAATATTTCCTTTCGCTTGACCATTTTCAATCTGGAGAAAATATAATTCTGAGTCTATTTCAACATCAACATCTTTTTTAGCTTGTGATAATACTTTCCGAATGTACTGTATGTACACAGAGTACGCTGACATACAAGTCAGCATAAAATTTTCTTTCATTAGCCGTTGTAAAACAAGAAAGTGGTATTGCAAGAGATCAGTTTTGATTTTAACAAACTAACACTTACGATCAGCCATACATTTGTATGTATATATACAAACATATGAAAGTGTATATGTGTATGGTTGTCTACACTAGGAGAAGTGAGGCGGCAACAAAGTTGAGAGCAAAAGTTTTTCCGAAAGCTTGTCGTTATTAGTTGTTAAGGTCATGGCATTAGTTCTTAAGTGATTGTTGTGATTAAAAAGATTTGAGATGATTTTAAGTGTTCAAGAAACGAGGTGAAAAACTTTGAGTAAAAATGTGTATAGAGGGCAGTGATGAGGTTGGGTTGCAGATGTTTTACATTGATTGCATATCTGACGTTTGGTTAGTTGACCACTCGAAATTGTTTTTATAGTTTTGACATATAGGTTAGAAATATCTGTCCATATAGTCACACTGTAAGGCAGTCAGAAACTAGTCATACAAATATCTCGTTACGGATCAAAAGTACCAAATAACAACTAGTTTCATACTACCTACTATTCGCAACTGTAGATAAAGTAATGCAGCTAAGGACAATTTCCACAACCTAATTTTTGTTGCAGTGACAGTTTTTGTTTCATTCGACAGTTGCAACCATGGGAACGGGTTTTTGGGCGTACTAGTAATGCTTCTAAATGCATTCGAAATGCCCAAGTTCAAAACTAGATGTTTCGATGCCGAAAACATCGACAGTTAGGAAGACTCTTCCATGTTTTTCGTCCATATGGGTATCATCGGCATTTCAGACAGAACTATAAAGCTTATGAAAAACTATTCTCTCGAAAAGTCAAAGGACCATCGCAGAGCGTTATAGTTACTAATACGGCTGGATTTGTTGTGACGGTGAGGGTTGCCTACTGTTGTGGCTCCAGTTATTGTTGGACTTATGTTTGCGGTGATGGTTAGGGTGGTCGTTACAGTTTTGGTTAGGGTTATGTTGACGTTATGGTACGAGTTATTTTTCTGGCCATGGTTGGGGTTATGACTACAGTTCAGGTTACGATCATGGCTACTGAAGAATATTTCATGTAAAAAAGTAAAGTAGAAACTCTTTGGGTGAGATGTTGTATCAAATTGAATTCTTTATTAGAAATCAATTTCTTTTATACAAAATAGTTCTTACATTACCAATACATATTTAAATTAATACTTACAAACTAGATGTACATAAATTCATAATACATAAATGCCAGTCATCATATTACAATAACCTATTTAGATACATATGTACAAGTTCGACAATCAATATGACTAATAGGCAAATATGTCGGTCAATGTGACGGATTGACAAATGTAAAGAAATATGCATCGTATGTGCCGGCATGCATAATTGATATTGAACTCTTGCTGAGAACAAGTAATTATTTGAGTCAGAAAAATTTTACTACTTGTGTGGGCTATATGTGTGTGTATATATTGTACCATTAAATGCAATGAAAGTGAAACGCATTCCAAGTAACGCTACACTATGAGCATGGTTCAGGTCAAGGTTACAGTTGTGGTTATGGTTACGGTTATTTTTCTCAAATGGCGGACGAGGTGATACATGTGTACACAGATGGTTCCAAAGTAGTCGAAGGAGTAGAGTCTGAGGTATACTCTACTGAATAGGAAATAAACAGATCCTACAATCTACCAGATTATTGTAGAGTTTTCCAAGCAGAAATATTAGCCGCAAGCAAAGGAGTAGAAACACTGGAAGAGAATAGCTTAAACTGCAACTGTGTTAACTTTTATACTGACAGTCAAGCAGCAATTAAGGCAATAATCTCGCATAGCATAGCATCCAAATGCGTGCTAGGGTGTAAACGGTCTCTGGAGAGAATCAGGTCAGGAAGTAGCGTACATCTATATTGGATCCCAGGGTATATGTGAATAGATGGGAATGAAAAACAAGATAAACTAGATAAAAAGGGCGCATCCCTTGCAGCTTGCTCCGTAAACGTCCCAATTAGACTGGGCGAGATTAAGATAAGGCGAGAGGTGCACATGATCGACCAAGAGGGAAAGGCGTGAGTTCAAGCGCGGGGCTGTAAAGTGTCGAAAATTATGTGTAGATTTTACAACCTTAGACTAACAAAGATGCTTCTATCATTGAAAAGAGGGGACTGTAGACTCATGACGCGTACGCCGACTGGACACTGCCTTAACCGGTTTAAGTTCTAGAAAGCTTATAGTATTTGGCAAGAGGACGGAGTTATTTTATAACATTCTCCTGGTATTTGATAGGTTTCTCAATTTGACCGTTAAAACAAACTTCTGGTAACACTGCGGTAGTAGGTTTGGTTATTTTCACGGCGATGACTACGGATATGGGTGGGATAACTGTCGTGACCACGATCATTTCCACAGTTGTAATCATTATGAAGTTAATGTCTATCTGTGGCTACTCTAGTCGGAAATGTGGCGGTAATGGTTTTGGTAAGGGTTATTGTGAGCTAAAGACTTTCTTCAAATATTTAGGATTAAATATTGTCTCAAAACCAACTTTTAAGGAGCACCTGTGGACGGTGGGAGGAGAAGTCTCTATAGTTAGCGGAGCCCTAACGCGAATAATACCCAACATCGGCGGCCCAGGCGAAGCTACCCGTCAGATTTTATTCAACGTAACCAGCTCGATAATATTGTATGCATCACCAGTATGCCAACGATTTTAAATGATCCACCAAAAATAGATACTAGCATCCTACCGTATTACTGCCGTACGAATTGGATGTGCTTATCGGACGGTATCCGACGACGCGATCCTTGACTTATCTCGAAAAGCCCCAGTAGATTCATTGTCAAGTGTGATGGCTGATCTGTATAGCATTGGGCTCGGCCGATCATCTGAAGATTCTAAGAAAGGCGCAATTTCACGAACAGTTATTATGTGGCAAGAACGGTGGGAAGAAACGAGGAGGGGGCACTTGACCTTCGTATTAGCTCGGAATATACCCGAATGGAACGATCCTATGCACGGCGAAATAAACTACCCCCTCACGCAGAAATTGAGTGGAAACGTCGGTTTCAAGGTATCTACATAGACGTAGGATAGAGGAAAATCTAGAACACGTAAAGACCCTCTGTACGCAAAGTTTTTGGAGAGGAGCCCTTCATTAGGAATACAGTTCCCCTAATGTGCAGAGACATGCATTGTTAGACGGTTGTGAGTAAAATGGGGTTTCTAGTGATGACGCGATTGATGCATACCGAAAGTGAGCGCAGAGAAATGCGCATGAGCAGCAGGGGAAACTAAGTCGCCATTTCCCACTCCCCCGTGACATTATACCTCACGGCGGTGCCGCGTGGTATGGGTACATAAAAAGGACTAGCTTTCTTTCGTTGTTTGACTTGCGCTGCCCCAACGACCAAGATAAAAAATTTTCGAAATGGGATCGTTATGGGGGAAGTGCAGGGTGTAAGTGGAGGTTAAGTATAGGCCAATTATCGGTTTGTTACAGTTTTTTATAGGGGTTATCGACTTTTTATCGATTTTTAATCCAATTGTCACAAATTTGTTTATTTTTTTATCGACGAGCTATCTTCAATTTATCGACTTTTCATCGAGGAGTTGTCGGATGTTCTGTTTTTTTTTTGGTGCCCTTTTTGTTTTTTTTTTTTTATACTCAGGGTGCTTTGCAAACAGAGTACCTATATTAACTTTGGTAACAAAACGATTGGTTGTACAGGTATAAAGGAATCGAGATATATATAGACTTCCATATATCAAAATCATCAGATTCGAAAAAAGTCTGTAAGACAAGTCTGTCCGTCCGTTAACACGATAACGTGAACAAATATTGATATATCTTCACAAAGTTCGGTATACGGGTTTATCTGAGCCAGAATAGATTGGTACTAACAATGAGCAAAATCACACGATAACCACGCCCACTTTTTTCATATCGAAAATTCAGAAAGATGAGAAAAATTAGATAATTCAAAAACAAATAACGTTAAGCAAATGAAATCTGGTAGGTGGTTTGGTTTTATGAGGCAAAACATAAATAAAAAAAAAAATTGGAATATGGGCGTGGAACCGCCCACTTGTGATAAAATCAATTTTACAAATATTATTAAGCATAAATCAAAAACTGTTAGACCTATCATAACTTAATTCGGCAGAGGGCTTGCCTTTACTATAAGGAATGCTTTGAAGAAAAATTAACGAAATCGGTTAAGGAGAGCGCCTACTTTATATTAAAGATTTTCAAAAGGGTCGTGGACGAATAAAAGAAGATATATATTTGCACAAATGAGCTCTATATCAATAATATTTCTTTTCCCAATGGGCGTGGCACCACCCCTCTTATATCTAACCGATTTTCTATGTTTCGGGAGCCATAACTCGAAGACAAATTAAAATATCGTAATAAAATTTGGTAAGTATATTTTTCTTATAGCAGGAAATATTTCTAGTAAAAATAGACGGGATCGATTAAAGACCACGCCCACTTTTATTTATAAAGGATGTTGATATGGCTCGTGGACAAGAATAATAAGCTCTAACTTAGCGAACAATAGTTTTGTATCAATGATATTTCACTTACCAACTTTTATTGCAAGAGGAAATTGGGAGAAATTTTTTGTTTAATAGGTGGCACCGGTATGTAGAAAATTAATATATCTGAAATGAACTGCACAGTTGAAGCTCACATTGAGTATATAATGTACGGTTACACCCGAACTTAGACACCCTTACTAGTTTAAGTATAAGTATGATGTATATTCAACTATCGAACTTCACGGATATGTACAAGTCCTCATGATTTTTTTTTACTACAAATTTTTGTGACCGGGCCTACATGCAGACTATGAACTGCATATGCAAGACAGATAAATTTTCTCTGAGAAAATTTTCATGGCATAAAGACACTCAGAGTGCTTACAAGCCATTGTCGGGGACGAGTTCGCTTTTAAAAAGTTTTCTTGAATAATTTAGATGTCGTCTCTCTCGGGACTTTAACCCAAGAGCTTTGTTGAGGTGGGCATGAGCACACTACCTTCCCACCACGGCAGCTGCTGTTTCCCAGTTTAGTTTTTAAAAATACTTTTGCATTTTGCTATTCTAGGAAGTCTAAGAACGAAAAATGTGCGGAAACCATTTCAACTATCTGACTATATCTTTGTCTGTCTGTCATACTACGCTTAAGATAGCACAATACCAGAAAAAAATTCAAATCAAAGTCAAATTCAGCTGCATATTATTGAAGTCAAACGAAAAAATGAACAAAGATGAAAAGAAAAGCCTGTAGCAATACTGAGGAGCGGGGGTAAATGAAGCACTAAAGACTTAAGCAGCCGGAAAGAGAGTCAGCCTGAAAAAGACAACTGTTGCAAAGCATAAAATGACAACGACAGCAACAAACAGCTGAGCTACTTCATGATGAGCACTCGCTGGATCATGTTTCATATTCAAAAAGCTCAAGCAGCGCTTTAAATTTTATTAAAATAATAAAATTATTTCCACTTCAAAAAACTTGCTGCTGCTGCTGCCAAAAGGGTAGAGATATTTTATATAAATTTTGCTGAGAAAATAAAAATCAGCTAAAATATTTGTGAAGCCAAAAGAGAGGAAAATATGAATATGCAAAAATTAAGAGAGATACATAAACAGATAGATACATATGTTTTTATACATATATACAAAAAAAAAAAATATAAAAACTTTACAAAGTGCACTTCAAAGTTAATGCGCATAAATGTTGAATTTCGTATGTTGCACATAAGAGATTTGATGCGTTAAAGCTGTAGCTAGTAACGAGGGGTAAGCAGCCCTTTCAGCAAATAAATCGATATAAAATTGCATATATAAAGAACAGAGGCTGATGATGCAAATTGGTCTGCTTGGGTTAAATAGTTTTTTAAAAGTGTGCAAGAAAAGTAAAAAAAGAAAAATAAAAAAGTCTTACATTAAATAAAGCAAAAGTGCTAAGAATGTCTTGCACACACGCAAAATACACACACATATGCATCTACTTACATACGACTTAGATGCTTACAACCTTACATCTGTGGGTGTGTGTGATTACATACTTTATGCAGCACTTACCTCAAATGAATGACAACATACCCAGTAACTAAATATCACCAATGAATATGCAACGCGATGCTGATGCGTTGACTTAAGTGAACTTTGACTTTACTATTGCACACACAAACACATAGTGGTACATGTACTTGTAAGGCACTTAGAGTAATGAAATTTTTAGCCACTCAGCTTTCAACTCATAAGTAAGCATATTTAGATGCATACAAGTGTTACATGACACAAAAATCTTAGTTACTTCAAAGTTTAAAAGCATATGCATGTACATTAGGGTGGCCTTAAGCAGTATGAAGACATAGTAAGCACCCAACGTCGACTATTTCATGTTATTCGCATTAGTACTTGAGGATGCCCGACGGATAACGAACAGCCCCTTTTCGGTGAAAGAGATGATCGGAAAACCAATGCAATGTAGCTGCGAAAAATATGCCATAGAATGCGAAGGCGTACAATACGTGCACGTGGCAGGCAGGAAAGTTTTCGCTACGATTACAATGTCTCAATGCCATGTAGTGGAACGTGGCGGGGTAGAGAGAAGGTAAAATGATGGAACAGCGAAACATGCCCCAGGATACGAAAGCTAGCAAGCCGCGCATTTGGCAGGCCTGGAGCTCTAAAAAAAGTATAAAGCGAAGAAGGCTTTCGGTGCTGTCATTAAGCAAAGCAGGTTTAAGTGCTGAAAAGTGCGAGAAAATTGATCCAGACCTCTGAGCACAAGGATCTGAGGTACTGATGAAGTACCCGCCAAACTAGTAAATGGACGACGACAAAATAAGAAACATTGTGGATGTTCTGTTTCTCAACTAACCAATTACGTAGGATGGGGATTTTATCTTAGAACAACACAATGTGGAAAAATTACAAGAAAGAGAGCCCAAAGTTGCACTACAAAAACCCAGAAAATCTCAAGCCCATTAGATGGAAGACAGCCCTGCTAGTTCACATTTTAAAATGGAAATCAGACCCTCCATCGTCTTACCGCCGTTGGGACACTGCAGGCACATTGTTGAAAAGCCTTCTGAAACAACGCCTCGTGAGAGCGCTGGAGTACGGAAGAGGACTATCCCGCTGATAGCATGGTTTTCAGACAGGGTAGCATACAATAGATGCCAAAGCACTAGTGATAGACATATGCTAAAAAGCCGTGGCAACGTCTCACAGAGCAAGACCGATAGTATTGCTCGATATCAAAAACGCTTTTAGCTCAGCTAGGAGATACGTCATGCCTAATTCAAAGGAAAGCACAGTCAAGGTACCCCGATATTTTCTAGAAATCTTAAGGGACTACATAAGAGACAGGTTTCTACTTTATAAAACCACACACAGTAAAATAAGAGTGGAGCTGTCCTAGGTTCGGTAATATGTTTCAATCTCAGGAGTATTACTCCCGACTGGAAGCACCTTGTTGGTTTTATTGTTGCTGTAGCGATAAAAACACTCCACGAAGGCCTTGGGGAGTTCCGGACGTTTAGGTAACAAGCACATTAAGCTCGACCATCTCGGGAACGATTTCGCATGAACCCACGAAACCTTCCAGGCCATACCGCCCTCCCACCCCCTAGATTCATGATTAACTTTGGGTCGCCAGAGCCTCGGCTGTTAAAAACAGGATTCGCTACGGGTAGGTAAGCTTTAAAATTGGTTTGGAGAACCTATATATTGCGTTGGCAACTCCTTGAAGTGTTAAGTTACACAGCCCCTTGAATCAGTTTGGTATTTTACGACAGGCATACCTGCCGTGGATATATTTTAAGCCACCTGGCATGGTTTCGGAGACGACATAGTAGAAAGCTGCTTGCACCAGCCTCGAATTTTGTACCCTTATATGTCGCATAAAAACTGGCCGAATGCAACTAAATAGCGGAAAAACCAAACTGCTCTCACCTCGGCGCAATACTGAATAGTGCTGCGAATAACTTTGGCTTACGGCATAGCATCAGCAGAAGCTGAGCTGCTCGTTCCGGGGACCCTACCGATATATCTTCTATCTGAGGAAAGAAGAACTATACACGACAGGGGATTGGAAGCTAGTAGAGCCGCTCCTGGTATACAGCCGCGAAAATAATGAAGAACAGTGATGCGACAGCACCGTGGGAAAGTCGATAAAGGAATTAATTACTAAACTCAGACCATGGTTGAAGCTGCCACATAAGAGCTCGACTTATACTTGACCAAATTGCTTACAAGACACTATTAAGTGCGCAAATATCTCCACAGAATGGACTAGGTTGAGAACGCGAAATTTCTGTAATGCGAATATTTAGACATTGTAGGGTTGAAGAGAAATTAATAGTTATAGACCTATCCCCAGACAGTCTTATCAATAACAAGACCCGCCGGATGAGATACGGATAGCGTATATGTAAGGCATATTCTTTTCAGCAAACGCAAAGATGATTGGCAAGCTTATTCGGCTGAGAGTAGCTTACGTATCGCTCATTCGCACCTGAAGTAAAGCTAAACGCGATCCCAGGTACGGGGAGATGCCCAGGCCGTGGGATGTTAGGATTTTTGGGTAGCTCTTCTTGAAAAATAGGATTCCTACATGCGGACAGTCACTGAGTGCAGCTAATTAACCCAGTTAGTGCATAAAGAAAAACACAAGAGGATATTGTTAACAAGTACAATGCAATTCCGCCTAGAATAAATGGATGAGGAGAACCAAGAAAATAAAAAAAAAAATTTACCCATTTTTATTAAAATTATTTTTGTAAGACCTTTTATAATTTTTTCTGATTAGCCGACAATTTTGTACATTAAAATGTTATGACTTTTTTGAGGTGAAACCGAGGATTTGGACTATAAAGGCTACCTTAATGTACATATTAATATAAGTAGCTACATATGTCATAGTGAAAATAAGAAAAATGAGAAAATGCTCTTCTATGAAAACTTGCTGTTTGAATAGTGAAGTGAAAATATAAAATAAGACGTTCAGTAAAAAAACAAAAGAAACTGCACTAAATACTTTACTACTTAAGTACATTGAAAGTAAAAGGCTATGGTATTTTAAGAATTTATTGCGAGCTCTTTTACGCGGGAATATTTTCACATTTATCATATTAATATGATTTTCGTTAGTAAATTAAAATTACAAGGTAACTACAGTATTTACCTGCAAATATATGCAAACATCACATATCACTCACTATGTTATGCAATTTCTTGCCACTCACGCTGCCAACCGAGACAATAATAAGTGCACTAATATGTATGCAAATGAAGAAAAAAGATAACACTACTTCCAATATATATGAGGTAAAATAAAAAACAATTATATAAACCAATAAGAGCATGTCTCTCTAACAGATATTAATATTGTGACGAAGATTAGTGACACTAAGTGATACATCACTAGTCTGATGCTAAGTAAATGAAGCCACAACAGCAGTAAAGCAGGAAGTCACTTGTATATACATAAACAAATTAATCATTATGTCTACACATATGTACGTACACGCAGCGGAGAAGCAACGCACAACCACATGCATACATCTGAGATACTCCCGAAAGTATGCAATAATTGTGCAAGTAGATACTACTCACATATACACGCGCATGGGTATGAGAGAAGCTATAAAATCAGGCATCCGTAATTACAGTGAGTAATTTTATAGCTGATAACTTATTAATAAGTTCTTGAAATTGGAACTGCAGTAAATTCGTTACAATATTGATATAATAATGAACTGAGGAAGTGCTTCTTATAAAAAAGCACTGGTATAAACCCAACGTTACTAAGCTCTTGGAGCGGGCCTACAATTATGCCACCTATGTACCTAATTGGTGAATAAAGATGTAGCAACAAACAGATGACACTTAGAGACCAATTGCAAAGCGAGCAGCGGGGCATTTATATGTAGTATAAAGCATGAATGTTTGAGATTTCGAGTTAAGCTCCCGAGAAGCTAGCTGATGAATAAGTGAAATTCAGAATTATGTAATAGTAACAGTTGCCGTGTGTAAACTTTGTAATTCTTTTTTTTTCTGTTATATCAATGGTAAAATAAAAAGAAAAGAAACAAATTTAGAAACAAATTTTTAAGTACTTAATTTATATAATTTGACCAGAAGAAACGAAGAATGTCTCTTTAAATAAAGTCATAGAACTTAACCGATGTAAAAATTGTATGAAAAACAAAAATATATTCCCTTATTATGTATCTACATGTTATATCGAAAGTCTATCTATTTAACCCAACTTTTATATTTTTTTACTTTTAAAAGTTTTTGCCACTGTTATGATAAAATTCTATTATCAAAATTCGGCAAGATTGTGGTTTTGTTTAAATAGACATTTTTCTTTTTTTCTGATACATTTATATAAAGGAAGTACTTAAAAATTTGTATTTTTCCCCCCCTTTTGTTCATTTCCTACTATGTTTAAGGTTCCAAGGCGGAGCGAAGGAGCGACTGGCGCGCCTTGTTGGACGGCCATACCCTTTTAGACGGTTAAGCGCCAATTAAGTAAGTAAGTAAGTAAGGTTCCATGTTCTAGCTCAATGAGTAGTTACTTCAAATCGATCGCAATATCCCACATTCTCTAAATTATATTTTTAATACCTCTTAATACATCGATGCCTGTCTAATATGGAAAACTCTTTTATCGTAACAATTACCACCTAATAAATTTTAATATCTCTGTGTTCCCGGGAAGATCCGCTAAATTCGAAAGCACATTTTCCAAGCTCGAAAGATATTTTAAAATTTCACGATCCCTGAACCACCTAGCGAACGTTTTTTCCCTCATGTTGCATTGTCATCTGATTCTGAAGTACATTCTTGGTTTAAAGAGTAGCTCTACGAAAAGTTAATAAAATAGCGGTCGCAAGATTTCACATATCGTAAGAAGGCTTTCTTAATATCTCTGAACATCACGATCCCTGCCTTATTTAGAAGTCTTTTTTACCCTAAACATTACAACGGAATAAAGCTAGAAACCTTGTTCAAAGTTTCAGGCCTCTTGGTTATCAGGAAGTTCCATAAATTCAAATTCGAAACATCCAAGCTCTGATAATTTTTTGAATTTTTGCAATGCCTGGACCACCTAACGAAGTTTTCTTCGCTGATTTTGCCAGGTCATCAAGTTTTGAAGGATGTTGTGTTGACAGTAAAATAATGTCTAAAATCAAGTCCTACGACGTTAGATTCACAAAGTTGCCAATACCTCGAAACTGAACCCTGCATTCTGGCGTCTCATGCTTATAAGTTAAGCCTCTTCAGCAACAGCAAATTTAGAAAGTGCTAGCTTCAGGAAGAAACGGTTGAGCACGTTCTGTGTTAGTGTTCTGCGCTCGCTAGGTCAAAGCTCAAGCTACTTGGGGCGGCAGAGTTGATAGATCTAGAGTCAGCTTTTAATCTAAGTCCTGGAAATTTTCTAGTATTTACCAAGAGGTCAGAGTTATCCCATAAGCTATCTGGGGTTTGTCCGTAACACTGGGAAGGCATTCAGTCTACGCGAGTTTTTACTGACCAGCTAGTTCAACCTTATATTAACGGAGTGTTACTTATTTATTTATGGCATTTTGTCGAGTTGTTGGCGAATCTTTTTCGAAAAGTTATCGATTTAGTATTGAAAGCCTATCGATTATTTAAAGAAAAGTTGTCAAAGCGTTCTCAAAGTGTTTCAGAGAAGTTTTCCATTTGTCGGAAGTGCCACTAAAATTTTAATAAAAATCGATGACGTATCTGTTAGCTGTCGATAACAAACCGCAACCCGACAATGAATACCTCAGCTGTGGTTGAATCCATGGGCTACAACAGTAGCAGTTAATTTAAACCATTAGTTTTCGCGAGGTGTATTTGTATGCTTACGCAGCACACTTCACGATCACTTGATACATACCCCATTTTTATACTTAGCTGAGCAGAGCTCACAGAGTATATTAACTTTGTTCGCATAACGGTAATCCGTAACGGCATAAACTAATCGAAATAGATATAGATTTCTATATATCAAAATGATCTGGGCAAAAAAAGAAATTTATTTAACCATGTCCTTCCGTCCGTAAACAACGATAACTCGAGTAAATTTTGAGTTATCTTGATGAAATTTGGTACGTAGGTTCTTGGACACTCGTCTCAGACCGCTGTTTAAAATGAACGAAATCGGACTATAACAACGCCCACTTTTTCGATATCGAATATTTCGAAAAACCGAAAAAGTACGATAGTTCATTACCAAAGACAGATGAAACTTGGTAGGTGGGTTGACCTTATGACGCAGAATAGAAAATTAGTAAAATTTTGGACAATGGGCGTGGCACCGCCCACTTTTAAAAGAAGGTAATTTAAAAGTTTTGCAAGCGATGATTTGCCAGTCGTTGAAGATATCATGATGAAATTTGGCAGGAAAATTTCCCCTATTCCTATATGTGTGGTAAATAAAAATTAGCAAAATGGAATGACGAACACGCCCACTTTTTAAACAAAATTTTTTAAGTCAAATTTTAACAAAAAATTTAATATCTTTACAGTATATAAGAAAATTATGTCAACATTCAACTCTAGTAATGATATGTTGCAACAAAATGCAAAAATAAAAGAAAATTTCAAAATGGGCGTAGCTCCGCCCTTTTTAATTTAATTTGTCTATAATACTTTTATTGCCATAAGTCGAACAAAAATTAACCAATCTTTGTGTAATTTAGTAGGGGCATAGATTATATGACGGTAATTATTTTCTGTGAAAATGGGCGAAATCGGTTGAAGCTACGCCCAGGTTTTCTACACAGTCGGCCATCTGTTCTTCCGCTCGGCAATTAACATGATAACTTGAGCAAAAATCGATATATCTTTACTAAACTTAGTTCACGTATTTATCTGAGCTCATTTTATATTGGTATAAAAAATAGCCGAAATCCGACTATGATTGACATGGTGATTGGATTGGTTTATTGACGCAAAATACAACTTTAGGAAAAGCTTTGTAAAATGGATGTGACACTTACCTTATTAATTAGAAGAAAAAGAAAAAGTTTTGCAGGGCGAAATCAAAAGCCCTTGGGATAATGACAGGAATACTGTTCGTAGTATTAGATTTACAAATAAATTAGCGGTACCCGACAGATAATGTTCTGGGTCCCCTGGTCCACATTTTTGTCGATATCTTGAAAACGCCTTCACATATACAACTAAGGGCCACTCCCTTTTAAAACCCACGTTAATACCTTTAATTTGATACCCATATCGTACAAAGACATTATAGTCACCCCTGGTCCACCTTTATGGTGATATCTCGAAAAGGCGTCCACCTATAGAACTAAGGCCCACTCCCTTTTAAATAATCATTAACACCTTTTATTTGATACCCTTATCGTACAAACACATTCTAATTTTCATAAATATGCATGCGGAGCATAAAAAGCTTGACCAAACGGTAATTTAATTTTTTAACAGCTTCGTGGCTATGCCTTAACAGCACCAATTCAATTTTATTTCAATTGATTCCCGAAAATTTATATTATATGAATCCTTTTTTGTGAGGCATAATATGAATTTAAATTCAAAAAGCCGAATAGTCAAACGAAAACAACTAAATTGAGTTTGATATATGAGTTAAGACTAATATAGAAACATTTGATGCATATGTATATGTGCACGTATATGTTTATTTGCTGAAAAATTGCCTTTAGTGGTGTTGCGGTTGGTCAAACGCATTGATTAACCGCTAAAAGGCATTTAAATAAACCATGTGCCCATATGCCTTTTACTTGTCCGTAATACCAAAATCTGCCCGTTGTCCCTCAGACGGAACGGGTACAAATAATAATTCATTGTTACAGCTTTGCGTATGTTGATGCGATGTGGGAATAAAGTTGTTGTGTGTCCAAAAATGTTAACACACAGACACATACACAAAACCTGAATGCTCTCTCGTGCAAAATTGGCAATATATAAAGCAGAATAAAAAAGGAAACAAGAAAATTAATGCCAGCAAAGTTAACATGATAAATCAAATTAATGAGCAAATCACGAGCAATAAATTTGTTTAACTATCAGATTTATCATTTGAATACTGAGTAGCCAATATAAAGTTTTGTTGCCAAACAGCGCCAAAACAAGGCACGAATGCACTTTGATAGTAGCAACAATTTCCTGTTTGTATTGTTGTTTTGTTGAAGAGTGCGCTATTTACATTCGTATGAGGGTCCATGAATTATTTTGTTTTTTGGTATATAAACTGTGATGACCTTCAAGTTGGTATAAAAAATTAGTACATTTTTGTAAAGTCGCTTAGTCAAAAGGTTATTCACAAAATTTGTAGACAAGATCGTTTATAATGTTTCGTGTATTGTACTTGATATCGTATTTGTGTTAAGGTTACGAGGTTAACTACTGTAGGTACGCACGTGGCGTATGAGTAACATTTACTTGTTAATAAATCATTTTCATTTCCATGCAAATATTACATAACAAACCAAGTTATAAGAAGCATTAGTAGTTAAGTAAATGAGGGTTATGTTAAACATGTACAATTTCTTCCCATAAGTAAGAAAACAAATAAATGTTCTTAATGTTTAAATTAATTAGATGACCTTAACTTACAAGGAGGGGAGAGCTTAGCTGTAGCTTTGGCTGTAAGCAAATGACGTAAAGTGAAGCTCTGACGTATAATGAAACTTGATGGGACATGGAAAGCAAGGAGCGGAAATGAAGGGAAAGGAAAGGAAAGGAAAGGAAAGGAAAGGAAAGGAAAGGAAAGGAAAGGAAAGGAAAGGAAAGGCGAGGAAAGGAAAGGAAAGGAAAATAAAAGAAAGGAAAGGAAGGAAAAGGAAAAGAAAGGAAAGGTAAGAAAAGTAAAGGAGAGAAAAAGTTTGTTGTAGTTGTGTTATCGACGAGTTATAGACAACTTATTGATTGGTTATCGAAGTTTTATACATTTTCTCCATAGCAAAGGTTTTCGAAGAGCTATCGATTTTTATCGAAGAGTTTATTTATTTAGTTTTAAAAATAAACTACAGCGGCTATTACTGACTAAAACAAACTATAAATTTAATAATTTGGGAAAAAAACACCAAATTTAAACAACGTGACATCAGGACGGACAAGGCGACAGCTGTTTCGATTATACCTTGTAAATCTCTTCAAAGCCTTTTCTCCCGGGAGTGGGAGTCGAACTCGCACCCCTACGATAGTTGAAATGGTTGTAAACGCATTCAGCTACGTCATGCCTGTTGTGAAGTCTTTCCCTTCATACAAACTATAAATATTTATTAAAAATCAGAGTTATATAAGTTAAAACAAGTAAGGAAAGCTAATTTCGGGTTTAACCGAACATTGCATACTCAGCTGAGAGCTATGGAGACAAAATAAGGGAAAATCACAATGTAGGAAAATGAATCTAAGGTAACCGTGGCATGTGTTTGTATGATATGTTCTTCTACTTAATATGGTAGGTGTCACACCCATTTCTCAAAAGTTTTTTCTAAAGTTATATTTTGCGCCAATAAACCAATCCAATTACCATGTTTCATCCCTTTTTTCGTATTTCGTATAGAATTATGGCATTTTTTTCATTTTTCGTAACTTTCGATATCGAAAAAGTGGGCGTGGTCACAATCGGATTTCGACCATTGTTTACACCAATACAAGGTGAGTTCAGGTAAGTACGTGAACTGAGTTTAGTAAAGATATATCGATTTTTGCTCAAGTTATCTTGTTAACGGCCGAGCGGAAAGAAAGACGGTCGACTGTGTATTAAAACTGGGCGTGGCTTCAACCGATTTCGCTCTTTTTTACAAAAAACAGTTATCGTCCGAGAATCCAAGCGCCTACCAAAATTCACACGGATTGGTGTTCGACTTATGGCATTACAAGTAGCCTAGACAAGTTAAATGGAAAAGGGCGAAGCCACGCCCATTTTGAAATTTTCTTTTATTTTTGTATTTTATAGCACCATATCATTACTGGAGTCGAATGTTGACATAATTTACTTATATATTGTAAAGTTATTAAGTTTTTTGTTAAAATTTAAATTTAAAAAAATTTTTTTTTTAAGTGGCCGTGGCCGTTCTCCGATTTTGCTAATTTTGATTAGGCATACATACAGTAATAGGATTAACGTTCCTGCCAAATTTCATCGTGATATCTTAAACGACTGCAAAATTACAGCTTGCAAAACTTTTAAATTACCTCCTTTTAAAAGTGGGCGGTGCCATGCCCATTGTCCAATATTTTACTAATTTTCTATTTTGCACCATAAGTTCAACTCACCTACCAAGTTTCATCGCTTTATCCGTCTTTGGTAATGAATTATCGCACTTTTTCAGTTTTTCGAAATTTTCGATATCGAAAAAGTGTAAAAAAAGTATAAAAACAGATTTCGAGAAAGAAAAATGAATAATAATTAAATTAGAGATTTGATTGAGCTCGCACAAAAATAGAAGCTATGCGCGAATGTTCGTAGTAGTAAGTTTCATAAAAAAGGGATAATAAAAACTTAGACTTAGTTAGTTTTGAGAAGAAAAATAATCGAGTGTAGCAAGAGGGAACAGCCAATGTTACTATTTATGACTCCGAGAATCAGACACGCCAAATCGTTGTCCTTATGATTTGGAAAGATTTAAAATAATAAGGAGCATGCATCGACCGTATTGGATAACCAGGATGGAGTGGGGGTAAATCTAGAGATCTAGGACCAAATTTAAATTTTTTAAATTGGGTTTTGTATAAAAGTAATCGATTTAATATCGAAAAGTTATCGATATTTAATATAAAATTTATCGAATTGGTCAACGAGTGTAACCAATTTTCTATCAACGAGTTATCGATTTTTTATCAAAAAGTGATCTGAGTGCTACTAATTTGTTATAAACTTGGTATCGATTTGCTATAGAAAAGTTTTCGATTTTCTATCCAAAATGTGTCCAATAACTATCGAAAATTTATCGATTTGCTATGGGTATTATCTCCTCAATTATTAGTTTTTTTTATTATCGAAACTTTATCCATAATTTAGAAAAACATATTTCTATTTTTCATCGAAAGCTATCGATCTCATATCGAAAAATTATCGGTTCAGTATCAAACACATTATTGGTTTGTTATCAAACAGTAATTCATTTGTTATCTTTATGATACCAGCTTATTATCGATTGTTAATTATGACATGTCGGTTTGTAAAAAACAGATACCGCTAAATCCGATAAAATCTCTCTCACATTTGACACATTTTACTTGTCGATAACAACCAGATTAATAGAATAGATACAACCGACTGTTAAGGTAAGAGGATTTTCATAATTTTTTTTCGAAATCGATTTTTATTATAAATATGTCCGATCTTGACAATTTTTTCAGACAACCATTTATGCCCAATACGTAAGCTTGTGGAAAACTTTGATGTTGAAAGCTGTTAAAATGAGGCAGAAATGGGGCAGAAATGGCGAAAACCCTCTTATTGAATAATCGATTGGATGGAAGGTATACGCTATAGTGGTCCGATCCGGTCGATTCCGACAAATGTCAAATCCTCCGTCAAAATGTGGCTGCTTACCAAATTTTATCAAGATATTTTAAGAATTGAGGAACTAGTTTGCGTTCAAACAAACGGACAGACGGACATACGGACGGACGGACGGACAGACGGACATGGCTATATCAACTTAGCTCGTCCCCTGATCATTATACTTATTGGAAGGTTTAACGGAAACATATACATAACAAATGATTTGGAGCCTTGAAAATGAAAAAAATCGATTTCGACCAAAAGAAGTCCCAAAAACAAAAAAAAAAAATCTTTTTAAAAACTGTTAATGCCAAAATTTTTATCGCATAATTCTAAGTGGGATAGGAATTATGAAACAAATTCGTTTTCATCGGCAACACTTTTGCACGTTTCTGAGGAAACCCTTAAAAAATGGCGAAAAAATAAATTTCTTTACAAAAACACTCCTCAGAACCCAAAAAATATTTTTCTTTTTCCAAAAAACTGTTACCGCCAAAGTTTTTAAGGGACAAGTTTGAGTCGGACAGGGTATACATGTTAAAAAAACTCAAATTTTGCAGGCTCGAAAATTATTTTTTTGGGTATGCTTAGTGGAACTTTTTTTCCTGAGCCCAAAGCCGATCGAAAAATCGATGGCGCGATATAGGTTAATAAATCGACCCAGCTTAATATACATATAGCCGAATATAATATGAGATACAGCAACATGAAATTAAAAAGCAACTAATCGGGAAGGTTGCTTGCGAAAAGTCTTAACCAGGAAGAAATTGGCGAACGAAGCAACTGAGAGTATAAAATCGGCGCACTTCAAGATTTTAAAACATTGTAAGTGAAGTAACAAAAAACGCTATACTGAATATTTTGGTTATTTATTCGACAATTCAGCAAATCAAATGATAAAAAAGGTGCAGAATAATAGAGGATTTCCAAAATTTGCTACAATACTTATGTAACAAGCACGATCATACCGTGCTTTGAGCATATCAGGCGAAGGAGATTTCAGTCCAGGCCCTCTTGAATTTTTTAGACAGACAGGAACTTTCGGGTTCAGTTCGGAGATTGATATTTGCATTGGGTAGGAAATTTTAGTGTTGAAGACTTATACCAGATTAATTGAACACCCAATTAAACAAGACTCTCGCAAACAGTACTGAAGCTTTAAGAAGTATATTGGTATCATTCAGACTCAACTTAAAAACTCTGTATTATTCCCTGTTATGTATATGCACATTTTAAGGTCATATAATCTAATACTATCACTTAGGTAGTAAATATTATAGTTATACATATGCTAGTATTATAGGGCTATTACACAACACGATAGTCCGAAAAGTATTGCCATCTTTTGTAATTAATATCGGAATTACTTGTAGATAATACTTGTTAAAATTGCTTAGATTTAGGAGGCCTTTCTTTACCAATGTGTTGCCACTGGCTGGCTTACTTTGTTTTTACATAGAGTACCTGGGCGCCCGAGCTTTACTCGACAATTTTCGAGTATACCCATACTTTGTTCTACATGTCACCATTAATCAAACTCTACTTTTTTTATATGTAGGTATATTATATATTTTTATTTACCAATATTTGATTTCCTTAAAAATAGAATTATTAATTTCAAAAATTTTTTAGTCATATACTATGAAAGTCTCACAATTTCATTACATTCCTACTACTTTTAAATTTCACGAATGACAACTATGAGTTAGTTTAATTAAATGTCAACTTACTTCCCTAAGCGCCATCTGTTGGTAAGTAGTTAAATGGTTAGATGTCATTTTCAAATGGAACATATCCCACTGGTGTTCAACGGTAGCAAATTACCATGGTGAGATATCATTTTGCTATGGTGAGATATCTTCGTAATAGTAATCTGTGAGAAATTGCAATTATTCATTTCAAATTTGCCAAAAATATGCATTTAAATATATTTTGTTAGAGTTTGCCACGGTGCCTTGATATTGCATTTTAATTTTATTAGCGTGTGTGAAATTAAGAAAATTAAGTCGAATCATGTGTAAGATTTTTTTAAGAAGATTTTTAACTTTAATGTTCTCCTTTAAAGCTTTAATAGAATATGAGTACGTAGAGTACTATCTCGCCTAACTACCACAACCATAAATGGCAACCCTACTCAAAATGTCCCTATTGTAATGCGGTGTGAAATACCTTTCGTTTGATACCCATATCGACATATCTCATGCAATTTTTTTTTATAATTTCGAATAGGTGGCAACCTTGTGAAACATTCTAAGTCGCAACACCTAGGTAAAAAGTCTAAGAAGGTGATACATTATCTCTTTGTCAAATTTCATTTAAATCGGTTGTGCCGTTCCCGAGAACATTCGGCTATACAAATATACAAGAATTGCTCGTTTAAAGGTATAAGATAGAAGTGACAAAGCAGCTAGAGACTTCAGGCGCCATACAGATTTAAGTTCAATTTCAGGTCTCTGGTATAAATTTTCAATGCAACGATTAAACTGGGTCGATTTATTAACCGATACCGCGGCATCGATTTTTCGATAGGATTTGGGCTCAGGAAAAAAAGTTCCACTACGCATACCCAAAAAATAATTTTCTAGCCTGTGAAAAACAATGGCGAAAGGGTATATTTTTGACCAAAACACTCCCCAAAAGCCCAAACATTTTTTTTTCCAAACCTGTTATCGTCAACGCTTTTACATCCCTTTCGCCATTTTTTTTCCGCAGGCTCGAAAGTTATGTTTTTGGATATGGGTAGTGGAACTTTTTCTCCTGAGCCCAAATCCTATCGAAAAATCGATGCCGCGATATCGGTTAACTTTCGTCCATACAAGTCGATCCAGGTTAGTATGGCTATTCAAATCAAATCACGAAACACCATGATGAAGAGAGAGCTGATATAATTTATAAGAAAACGTTTCAGAATATTAACGTTCATATTCATATGAGTTCGCTTAAGTTGGTCCGTAAATTAAATCAACGGTTGATGTATGTTTTTATACTCAGCGTGCTTTACACACAGAGTATTGTCACGGATATTAGCATCACTTAGCTATACCATCACTAAGGCGATGATAAGGCCATGCTAATCGGTATTTACGTCAATAATCAAATCATGTATACACATATATAAGGCAGCCGAGAGATGTCACACACAGATGCATTTACTTATACGCCTATGTGTGTGCGAGAGACTGTAAACTACAAACTCACATACATCTGAGAGACGCTGAAAAGTAGACAATTGTAAACAAGTAGAAACTATATGAGAACTATAAACACACGAAATAGTTGGTAAGTTCTGGAAATAGAAGAACCTAGATGTATGCAGCGTAAACTATAAAAGCGGCGCAAGCGAGTAAGAAGTAATTCAGTTTGATTTGAGTTGTCAAGCAGTTTCGACTAAGACGCTATCTAGCGAGCAGGAGCAGTATTATTTTGAATAGTAGAGTTTCATTTGAGCTATCAATCAGTTTGGTTATTAAGCAAGCTATTCGTTGCACAGTTTGAGTGTTATTGTGAAGTACTTTAATAAAGGCCATTTTGCATTATTACAAATTGGAGTTATTTATTGAACAGTGATTCGAACTCAGCAGAAGATTGCAAATAAGGGGAATTGCAAGTAAATTCGTTACAGTATATTAACTTTGTTTGGATTACGGCTGATTGTGCAGGTTTATAGGAATCGGTATAGATATAGACTTCCATATATCAAAATCATTAGTAACGAAAAAAAATTTGATTGAGCCATGTCCGTCCGTTAACACGATAACTTGAGGAAATATTGAGATACCTTCACAAAATTTGGTACACGAGCTTATCTGGACCCAGAATAGATTAATATTGAAAATGAATGAAATGGGATGAAAACCACGCCCACTTTATATATATATTAGAATACCCGGCAGAAGTTGTCCTGCCCCAAATTTGGCCTAACTGCATACATTTTAATAAGCTTTTTCCGTCTTACTCTGCCCTCCCACCCCCTCACTTTTTTCTAATCCTTTTATTCTCTCCTCCCTCCGTCTTTTTCGCTTCATCTATCTCCATATTCGTCTCATTATATCTCTTTCTCAATCTCCTTCTCATTCTCTCTTTTATCTCCTCTCAATTTCTTCTCATTCTTCTGCATCCATTATTGCCTGTCCCAGAGGGTGGTATGTATTTTATTCCAGTCCCAGTCCCAGACACAGACCCAGTCCCACTCCGAGTCTCGGTCCCAGTCCTAGTCTTAATCCCAGTCCGTCTCTGGATAATATATTACTCTGTACTAAAGCACTCATCAACAGCTTTCATTTGATATCCATTTTGTATAAACACTGTCTAGGCATTCACTGGCCCACGTTTTGGCCTATATCTCAAGACCCTAGTCATCCAGGGTTATGAAAATTACCCTCTACACAACTAAAGACTCTCCTGAATTAAAAAAAATATCATAGTACCTCTAAATCGCGGGCCCCCTCAGAAACCCCCCCCCCCCCCCCCCACCCCGCCTCTCGGCCGGCCTGGTGATGTGCTATACATGATATCATTCGCTATAATGTTTTTATTGATAATCAGGTTGTTTAATTAAACACCAAGCAATTACACGGAAGTATATCCGCAACACCTGAAAATATGAGTGCCACTGCGTATACGTAACATTTTATTATTACGTATAAACAAATAAAAAAATTTGCAATAAAATAATATTGTGACTATAAACTGAGATATAACCTACCCTATGTCTCAAGTTAAATCAAACTACACACGGGTGCAGTATTTCAGTAGTTTAGGAGTCCATCGCGGCCGAAAATGTTGTGACACGTGTTTTTTACGTATTAAGATAAAATTTTAGAAAACACAAAAAACCTGATTATTTAGTAAATAATACACCTAGAATGTTGAAATTTGACATGTGGACTAGTATTGAGACTCTTGATAAAAATTTTTTAAAATGGGTGTGGCACCGCCCACTTGTGATAAAATCAATTTTACAAATATTATTAATCATAAATCAAAAAGCGTTAAACCAATCGTAACAAGATTCGGCAGATAGGATGCCCTTACTACGAGGAATGTTTGAAGAAAAATTAACGGAATCGATAAAGGACCACGCCCACATTTATATAAAAGATTTTTAAAAGGGTCGTGGACGAATAAAATAAGCCATATATTTGTAAAAAAAAAGAGCTTTATATCAATGGCATTTCATTTCCCAAGTGTATTTATAACAATAAATAGGAAAAACTTCAAATTTTACAAAATGGGCGTGGCACCGCTTCTTTTATGACTAAGCAATTTTCTATGTTTCGGGAGCCATAACTCGCAGAAAAATTAACTGATCGTAATAAAATTGCGTACATATATTTTCGTCATATTAAAAAATATTTCTATTAAAAATGGACGGGATCGGTTGAAGACCACTGCAACTTAGATATAAAACAAATTTAAAAGGGTAGTAGACTAGAATAATAAGCTATAACTTAGCAAAAAATAGTTTTGAATCAATGATATTTCACTTATCAAGTTTTATTGTAAGAGGAAATGGGGAGACATTTTTTTTTTTAATGGGCGGTGCCACGTGTTATGTAGAAAAGTAATTTATCTGAAATGAAATGTGCAATTGAAGCTCACGCTGAGTATATAATGTGCGGTTACACCGGAACTTGGACACATGTACTTGTTTGTTATGCAAACGACGAATTCACACGCACTCACCCACACTTGGCAAATATTTGTGCAGAATTTCATATAAAATTATATTTTATACGACATTGCTTCTCTTCTCTAAAATGTGTTTTGACTTGCAAGTCATATTCGTGTGTGGCCAATACAAAGCCTGTCAGCAAAGAAAACCAGCACATGCCTCTGTGATAGCAAGAAAGCAATTAAAATTAAAATAGCATACTAAACAATCTGCACGGACAAGAGAGAAGGAAAAAAAATTGAGTAAAAAGTGTGGCTACATAAACAACATTGAATACATAAATATATGCGTGTGACTAAATTAAACAAGGGTGTGTCATTCTAAGGCAACTTTCAAACTAAGAAGCAAGTTTTGAGTTTTCAGAAATAATGTCATTATTTTTAATTGACACTTAACGGTCCCTGAAAGTTTCTATGCTTCGCAACAACAGACAACACCTGTTTTTCTGAGCTCCGGATCTCCCAGTTTCGCTGCTTCGTAGCTCGAGTTTCGATAGAAATACTTTCCGAGCAGAGCTGGCAATGCGCATAATCCAAGAGTCATACAATCTTCTCTTGATAACTTCCAAAACTAAAAGCAATACATCAGGGCAGATATATTGAAAATCGAAAGAAGCGTAGTTTTTTTTTCTGCAAGAGACAATTAGCTCGCAATTATCTGCTCAGTCCAAAACAAAATTTTTGGCGAGAGGTATTTTCCATTGGGTTGATGGGCTGACTTTTTTTCTCGTAAAGGATTGTAGACGAAGTCATTCACAGTCTCGGATATAGACGTCTTCAAGTACTTAGTCTTATCATTGTTCCTACAAATACTTACTTGTTTCGATTACTTACGGTCCTGAGAAAGAGCTCTTCTAAGTAATACAGTGTTACAAAATTAGAAATTTTCTTCGCGCAGATCGTGAAGTTATTGTTCTATTATCCGCTTATTATGCACAACAAAATTTTATTCGAGTCATCGTTGTTATTGCCGAGTAATCGGCTTCTTATTGCTTCTTTATCGGCGGATTATGGGCGTGTCATCGATTTTTTTAGTTTTATTTGTACATGTTTCATAACAAATAGATACGTCTTCGATGACAAATCTATAACAGGCCATTAGAAAAACAATAACACTCCGTTAAAAATCTGTCACTTTTCGACAGAAATTCGATTATATTTGTTAGTAAATCGGCAACTTATCGATAACAGATGAATAAAAATAGATAGATAAAATTGGCGAATCGGTAACTTTGCAGTAACAAATCGATAACTTTGTGTATAAAATACGATAACTTTTCGATAACAATTCAATCCTATTTGCCAAGTAGATAATTTTCCGATAAAGTTTCGATAGAAAATCGATAAATTGTCAACACCAATCGATAACAGATAGATAAAAAATGGTAGCACAGATAACAAATCGATGACAGGTCGATAACGCGCCGATAACACATTGGAAATACTCCGATAACAAGTCAATATCGTTTCGATAAGAGATAGATGACTTTTCGATAACATATTAACTTTTCGATAATATATTGCTATAAATAATTGCCAACTTTTTCGGTAAAGATTGAAAAATGTTCACTTAAAACCGGATAAAAAAATCTTGGCTAATATCTTTTATCGATATCATGTTTATAACTATATATAACACTTCGATAACAAATCTTTTACTAGTCAATACCTCGTCGGTGACACAACGAAGTCAGATCGATAACACGTCGATAACAAATGGAGGACACGTTCATATCCCGTCGATAAAAAACTCATTAATATCAAGCCCCTGGTTTCGGCTGCGGCTTTATTTTCTAATATCTCTCCTTATCCTCCCCTCCTTTTCTTTTTTTATTTACTTTCCCTACTTTACTTTCCTTGACTTTTCTTACCTTGCCTTGACTTCGCAACTATAACGATAATCAAAAGAATTATTATTGTCATCCACATTATTAGCGACATTATCGTTAGATATTATTTTTCTTTCTAGTCTTCTAGTTTACGTTCTTTGCATTTAGTTCTTTTCCTTGTTGCAGTTAGGGAGAAAGATTTGCATATAATCCATCAAGCATGTCTAAATCCTACGACGTTAGGCTCGTGCTCGTCCTCTGTGTTCGTACTTTGCGTATATGAGGTCAAGTTTCCATCTAATAGGGGTGGCAGAGTTGCCAAATCTCGAGGCAGCTATTAAGGTAGGCCCTAGTATTTGCCAAGAGGACGGAATTATTTTACAACATAAGTCATTTTACCTGCTTGGGGGTTTTCCGTTTGGGCATCAAACAAATTCTGGTAGCACTATGGATACCTCCAGTCTATGTGTGGTCTTTATTAACTGACTGAAAAAACTTGCCTTTAAATGTCACCCTGACACACACAACAAATACATATGATATCTTACTTTTTGGCTCAAATGCACGCGAGGTCTTATGAGGGGTATCCGAGAAAAAAGTACGAGAGTTCGTAAATTCCATTGACAAAAAACATAAAAATATAAAACAAAATTTTTCTGAAGAATTATGCTTAATTTTATTTTTTCTAATCCACATAGTAGACTTATAACAATCGATCAGCTACCTAGTATCGAAAGAGCCTAAACATAGGTTGTGTTTAAAAAGTTAGGCCTTAAACTCATGAGCATGCCACTAACCGCATACGTGTTGCACAAAATATATTTATGTTTTTATGTATACTCACACTCCTTGCATCATCTTGTTCATTTTGTTGCGACAATATGTGGCAGGCAATTGTGCTGACATGTTAATTTGTATGTGGGTAATTGCATTTTTAAATATTCAAATTTAATACACATTTTAAATTGTCAACACATCACATACCTACTTATATTTACATACATGAGTGTCCTTTTGAATTGAATTAACTTTTCAATTCGGCTTATTGGTGCATGCAAAATATTTGATGAAATTCATTTCACAACTTTGATAAATATTTGGTTGACATGGCTAAATTAATTACAAAATACTGTTAATAGAAGTGCAGAGAATGTAATAAATATACCTAAATTTTTTTCTCGATAACTCATTCTTTGGCAGCTTGAACATACCCATTCCCGATTCTTACGTCCAAGTAACTGCAAAGTCTGTTCATCGAAAGCTGTGTTTTCAGTGGTTTTCTTTCTGGGTTCTCTGGTTTGTTGCTGTACTGCTCGGATACAAGATACGTGGACCCAAGTAGCATACGCAGCGATGTTTTCATGCACTTTTTCCTGTAACCAATAATTGCTGATTTGTGTAAGACTACTCGATACTCGGTTCAAACTACTTGATGCGGTCGACTAACCTACTTTATGTTTAACAGCGCATCTTACCTCTTTCTGAAGCTCCGACTATATATAACTGCATAGAGATTGTCGCGTAATGTATTAGAGCTGCAAAAGTATCGATATTCGGCTTGCTCGATATTTTCGATATTTAAGAGTGAGGGCATCGATATATCGCGATATGTATCGAATTTTTTTATAGTGAAGAGCGCTTACTCATTTTAAAAGCAATATCAGGTATATATCAGACATTTATGTAAATACAATATGTACGTGTATATATCTAATATATAAAATTCTTCTGTCACGGTTTTATAGACTGAACTCCTCCGAAACGGCTGAACCGATTCTCCTGAAATTTTGTGAGCATATTGGGCAGGTCTGAGAATCAGCCAACGTCTACCTTTTTTTCGCTACGTGTCTAGGGTCTTGAGATCAAAACGTGGACCCGGGTACCCCTAGAATGTATTTTTACAATATGGATATCAAATGAAAGCTGTTGATGAGTGCTATACTACAGGCTAATTTCCATACAACTGGGAGGCTAGGGTCTCGAGATATAGCCAAAAACGTGGACCCGGGTACCCCTAGAATGTGTTTATACAATATGGATATCAAATGAAAACTGTTGTTGAGTGCTATAGCACAGGATAATTTTCATACAACTGGGAGGCTAGGGTCTCGAGATATAGCCCAAAACGTGGACCCGGGTACCCCTAGAATGTATTTATACAATATGGATCTCAAACGAAAGCTGTTGATGAGTGCTATAGTACAGGATAATTTTCATACAACTGGGAGGCTAGGGTCTCGAGATATAGCCCAAAAGTTGGACCCGGGTACCCCTAGAATGTGCTTATACAGTATGGATATCAAATGAAAGCTGTTGATGAGTTCTATAGTAAAGGATAATTTTCATACAACTGGGAGGATGGGGTCTCGAAATATAGCCCAAAACGTGGACCCGGATACCCGTAGAATGTGTGTGTATTATGGATATCAAATGAAAGCTGTTGATAAGTTCTATAGTAAAGGATAATTTTCATACAACTGGGAGGATGGGGTCTCGAAATATAGCCCAAAACGTGGACCCGGATACCCGTAGAATGTGTGTGTATTATGGATATCAAATGAAAGCTGTTGCTGAGAGCTCTGAAGTTCATTGTGATATTCGATTTAATCGCATCAACCCGGCAAAACTGATAAATATGCATGCGAACCCGAAATAAAGACAAGAATTAATAATACCCACATACCTATTTACGTACATACGTCCTATTCGATTTGCCTGAAATTTCGTATATAAGTTTGCCTATATTAGTATTTACGATGCTTTTTGCCGTGAAGTATAATAGAGGCGGGCTGGGACTGGGATTAGGACTAGGACTGGGACTGAGACTGAGACTCGGAGTGGGACTGGGGCTGAGACTCGGAATGGGACTGGAACCAAATAGATACCACCCTCTGGGAATGGCAATAAGAGATGAAAAAGAAGGAGGAAAACTTGAGAGAAGAGAAAAGAGAGAAGGAGACTGAGAAAGAGATAGCATGAGACGAAGATGGAGATGAAGCGAAAAAGACGGAGGGAGGAGTGAATAAAGAGATTATGAAAAAGTGTAGAGGGTAGGGCAGAGTTAGACGGAAAAAGCTTATTAAAATGTATGCAGATAGGCCAAATTTAAGGCAGAACAACGTCTGCCGGGTCTGATAGTATATATGTAATATTGTCTTCATAACTTCGAAACGATCATAAAACACATCCTGTAAAGTTGTCCGCGATGGTAGCTTGTACAGCGAAACGAGGGTATATACAAAGTTACAATACCCTCTGTCATCCACTATTGGAAAAGGTCGAACGTCTGCGGTGACTAAACCCCAGTAGGGAGCTGTCAAAAGCCTTTTTAAGTGATGATGTATCTTCAATTGTTTTTTTCATATAAAAATCAATCTTATTTGGCGAGCTATAAATTTGCAGTTGTATGCGATCGATCTAGATGGAGAAACAAATTGGACGTATTACCACCACTTTTATAACATTTGTTGCAATAGTGGCATAGTGCAAAAATGTTAATGATTTTGTCAAAATGGATCCAAATGCTTGACTTTGTACTTCGTAGCTTTTTGGCAACACAATTTTCGTCTTCCAACTCAATGATGTCTTCTGTTGCGTGTATATACGAATACATATATATATATGTGTATATAATATATAAAAAAATAGCGTACCTTTCACATTGAACTTTTATAAGAATTTTTGAATATTCATAGCCACCAACTTGTTACGTATTCATCTAAAATAAACACAAATCTGACATAATGTAAGTAATTTTATTTATTCATCTTTTATTTGACTTACTAAAGTTTTAGACGCTGGTAATTCTATCACTAGAAAAAGGAATAAGAAATGGAAATACAGTACTCGATATTTAGAAAAAATCATCGATAATCGCGCCGTGAACTTAATATTCGATGTATAGATATTTATATCGATACGTTTGTAGCTCTATAATGTATGCTAGAGAGCACAGGAAGTTCGTGACTGTTTCTCAGCAATACTTTTCCCCGCAACTTCCGCAGTGCAGTTAAACGGATTCACATTCTTCCAGATTGCAGATCAAACCCAGAGTATCTCGTGATTTCGGCGCTAATTCTAAAGCGTTCTTTCCTTGAGCTATTTCTCAGGCCCAATTTTCTTTCAATATACTACAAGCGCTTTTTTGTTTGTCTGTCTCGAATGCTCAGAAGCTTCTTGCCTTGCTATCGGCTTAAGATGATGCGAAGGTGGAGCGAAGTGCCATAAACACTACGTTCTCTAATCTAATTTTCCGAGTCCAAAGGCCCTCTCTTGAACTTGTTTTAGGACAAAACTTGCAGAGAAGGGAAGACGGCCTTAAAGCGATACCTTAAGTTGATCAGATAAGACATCAGCTTTCACGACGCAGTCCATTTTGGACTCGGCAGTGTAAAGCGATTTGTTTGTTCTTTATGCACCCAATTCCCCTGCGTAACCCTATTGACGAAAATATCATACTATAACTACTTTCCAAATTTAGTAAGGGCGTGCGATAATCTGATAATCAGAATTATATTGGGAATTCTTTCTAGGATAACACTGTGACCTATTGCCCAGATATTCAACAATCGGACACGCGAAGGTATACGGCAAAACAAGTGGCATTCTGTCATATGTAAAGCTCCAGAATTAGTTGGTTAAGAGGCACACTTGTTGTCAACTGGTCACGACTTCAGTACTCTTGTTACGCCTTCAAAAGCTCATCGCTGTATGCTTTTCGGTGTTTGCATACTGTATCGTTTTTCCCTGGCATGCCACCATTCTTTTTTATTTAGTTGATGACGGCCGTAGAAAGTATCTGCTCACGATTATTTTAAATGCCTAGTATATTACTCAGGCCCATTGGACGACCAATCTCCTAAAGAACCACGGCAATCATCATCATTATTTGGCGCTTAACCTCCTAAGCGATTTTGGCCTGTTTCGCGATATCTGACGCCACAAAGGAAGGCTAAGTCTTCCTCTACCTTCCTCTTCCAACTCAGTGGATTCCATTAACATAACATAACCAGCAAATCCTCTGGATTTTATTAGCTACACTATCGTCATATCTGAGTAAACCTCATGCAGCTCATAATTATACCTCCTTTGGTACTCGCCGTCGACAGGACCATAAATCTCCCGCGAGAACTTTTCTCTCGAACACTTCAAAAGCCATCTCACCTTCTCTCGACATCGTCTAAGATTCCAAGCTATAAATCAGGACAGGTAAGACGATCTACTTGTACAGCGTGAACTTTTTTCGTCGATAGCCGACTTTGCTTTTCAATTTCCTACTCGGTTCAAAATAGTACTTGTTGGCAATAGTTATTTTCAGTTTGATTTCTAAGCTGAAATTGTTTTTGATAGATATGAAAATGCCCCAATGTTGCCCAAGTTGACCAAATCCTTCTCAGTCTCGAATTTATATCCATCAACAGTGACTTGGCTGCCAAGGCGCTAATGCGCTGATTCTTTCTTGGATGACAGCAATTACTTTGCCTTGTACACATTTACCGCAGGACCCAATTTTTAGGTTTTTTATCTAATCACGAGAAGGCAGAACTGATAACGCGTTTGTTCATACCAGACCTGTCAATTAATAATTACTAACGGTAGTGGTTATCTACCCAATTGATTATTTTCTTTAAAAGCCAGTTAATGATTACTTTCCATTATTTTCTATATTTAATGATTACTTTCCAATTGATCAAAAAAAAACAATCATGATCCTTTACAATTTTTTTTTTTATTATTTCTGATGTTTTCGATAATTTTTATATTTTTTATTTTTATTTATTTATTTTTTTCCCGCTCCGTTGAATGTATAGCAAAATATGCACATGGGTATATACTTACCTGAGAATATGTTTATATCAACGCTCATGTGCCATTCGCTCTATATGTTGCATGTATCTTTACGCCTCGATAAGCGCTTGCGATTTACTATGTATTGCATCCTAAAATGTGCCTGTGTGTAGAAAATATCCCGTGCATGCAACAAACGAGAAGTTTTCATGCAACAAAGCGGAAAATAATCAAAAATAACACTGGATCACAAAGTTTTTCTGCACCAGAGACGCCATTATGAAATTCCTATATAAAATCACCCCCTGATTCCGAAAATCAAGGTTATTTTTAATTCTATGGTGACGTTTTTGAGATATTTACGAATTAGCCATTTTCAAAAAAAAAAAAAAAAAAAAAACAATGGGTCCACTTAATCATATATGTCTCAAGAACGAATTGAGCAATTCCAAACCAGTTTAAAGCTTTTAAAAGGTAATAAAATTTGCTATAAACTGTGAATACAACACTTTTTGCTAGGCCCTGCAGATTCAAAGATAACGAACAGTCATTACGGATTTTTTCATTTTTTTTTTTTGTAAATATTTAAAAAAAATGTGTACTTTGCGAGGAAGGATCTCGAAAACTTTTTATTTTTTGCAGATATTTAATTCTCTCTAAGCTCTGTTTTATCACAAAAAAATAAGCTTTCACTCAAAAAAATCGATGGACTAATACAAAATTTCTAAGCATTCAAGTAAATATATCCATGTAATACTTAAATGCCCTACTGTTAGTATTCGTATATCAGTTAATTAGCAGGTAGATTTTCGAAGGGTTATTAGATGCAAAAAACTGTTACTGTCGTTTTCTCAAACCCAGGTACATTTCAAGCAAGAGCATATTTTTAAGGCAGGTAATGTTTTATTTGTACAACTAAGGAATCTTTTTGTCTAGGTAGGCTTGAGTTTTTACTTGATCTAAGTATTAATAATAATATATGCGCCTTGGTCCTTCATAATATCTGCAAGGCTCGCCGGACACTGTTAAGTTTATAATTGCAGTTTATAACCGGTCATTTACTTAAAAATATAATATAAATAAAAGGGCGCGAGTGTTTGATTGTACAAATGATCCAGGTATGTTCTGTTTCATATGCGGTCAATTTATCGTTAAAAGGATGCGACGTGTGTTTTCAATTCCTTTGAAAGTTACATACTATAAGTATTTTGGAATTGAGCCTAAAAACAATGAAACCCCATGGACACCGAATACTGTGTGCATCACATGTGGAGTCGAGTTGATTTTTTCGGAAACCGGAAAAAAAAAGTTGCGTTCTAAAATTAGGAATTTGCTCCTTTTAATGCATAGCTGACTAATTTCTGAAACTATCTATTTAGGCGACTAATGAAATTTATTACATCAATGAAGTGGAGGGAACCAACTTGCCATTCAACGGACTGCTATATTTGTGCTACACAAGTACTTGGGGTTGGAAAGTCCAGAAAATAACCTATGCGAGCATATCTACAGTGTCATTACCAGAACTAAATTCAACGGAAGCTACATTGCCAGAATCAAATTTAACTTTAGTTCCGGCTCCAGTTTCATTGTCAACAGCAGTATCTGATTATGCGGCATTGTGTTGTACTGGATTTCAAGCGGAAAACGAAAGAAACTCTTTGTCACAAGCACAACGCAATGATTGGATAAGGGATTTGGAATTGTCAAAGGAAAAGGCCGAACTACACGCCTCTCGTATGCAACAATTTAAATTTGTTTCATCCGATGTTAAGGTAACATATTGTCACGAACAACTTCCCAAGTACTATACGAAGGAGGACAGTGTTTGTTACTGCAAAGACATTGCAGATCTATTCAAACAGTTTGGTGAACGATATGATTCAAAAGAGTGGCGATTGTTCATAGACGGCAATAAATTAAGTTTAAAGGTCGTATTATTGCATATTGGCAACCAAAGGCCATCTATCCCGATCGCGCTTGCAGTAAATACGGTGGAAACGTATGAGATAATGTAAAAATTGCTCAAATTAATCAAATATGAAAAAAACGATTGAAAAATATATGCCGATCTTAAAGTCGTTGGATTTCTATGTGGTATACAAAGTGGATCCACAAAATACTGTTGCTTTCTATGCAAATGGGATAGCCGAGCTTCTCAAGACAACTACATCATAAAGGATTGGTCAGAACGAATCGAGTTTCAAGTTAGGGTGGATAACATAAAATACTCCCCACTTATAAAGAAGGAAAAAATAAAAAGTAAATGTCGGGTTGTAAACCGCAATTATAAACTGAACAGTATCCGACGAGCCTTGCCGATATTATGAAGGACCAAGGCGCAAGTACTATTATTTATACTTAGATCAAGTAAAACTTCAAGCCTACCTAGATAAAATGTTCCCTAGTTCTACAAAGAACACACTACCTGCCTTAAAAATATGATCTTGCTTGAAATGTACCTGGTTTTGAGACAAAGACACTAACAGTTTTTTGTATCTCATAACCCTTCGAAAATCTACCTACTAACTAACTGATATACGAATACTAACACATATGTACCAGTAGGGTACTTAATTATTAAATGGATATATTTACTTGAATGCTTATAACTTTTGTATTAGTAAATCGATTTTGTTGAATGAAAGCTAATTTTTTTTTTAAGAAAACAGTTAATAAAAGCTTCAAACCATTTGGAATAGCTCAATTCGTTCTTGAGATATATATGTTTAAGTGGACCCAATTTTTTTTTTTTTTTTTTTTTTTTTTTTGAAAAAACGTTTATTAGTAAATATCTCAAAAAAGTTACCCTAGAATTAAAAATAACCTTGATTTTCGGAATCAGGGGGTGATTTTACATAGGAATTTCATAATGGCGTATCTGGTGCATTTGGCTGTAAACCAGTGTAATCAAACAAGTAAAAAAAAATCAAAAGAAATAAAAAAATGTTTTTTTCTAATGGTAATCAATTAGTAATTGCTTTTGCAATTGAACTAATCATTGGCCATTTAAATATGAATGTAATTATTTGATTACTAATGCTAACTCAAATATAACAGGTTTGGTTCATACTAGACCAAAAACCATGCCCTATGTTGGTAATTATCTTCGCCGTTCGTTGTACGAAAATACTGCCGCGAAAATACTAGAAGTTTTCCAGGGCCCACCGCAATAGCTGCTTCAACGTAGACTTCAAAATTCGATTTCACATGACCTAATGATTGTAAGCTTTTCCATGTTCCAGTACTTTGAAGTGCATATTTACATTCCAACATACTTTCGTTGTTGTGCGGGATTATCGGCTAATGAAACTCTGGTTGTCAGTACAAAAATTCTAAAAGTATATCTGCTATTTTAGTCATGGCTTCCACTTTTGCTTGAAAGACGGAGCTTCGTATTGCCCGGTCGGTAAGGTTTAGCAAAGACCATACCATAGAACATGCGTTCTTCTGAGCTTATCTAGTAGTGCTTTTTTATATCCGTTGTTTGCAGCAGTATTATATTTCATCTCAAGCTCTCTCTTATATGCTTCTCGTGTAAGAGTTGTTCTTTCAAGTCTATGTTGGTACAAATGTCGTAATGCTGCATTTTTATGCTGTTAGGGGTGATATGAGTTATTATCTATTATTGTGTAGGGGGCCGTTGGCTTTCTATATATGTCGCAGATAAATCTTTTGGCAACTTTATCAATATTTATCGTGAGGTCTAGATAGCTGATTCCTCCGTCTTTTGCGGTTTCCATTGTGAATTTTATTGAGGTACTCCAGTATACGCTTTTCGTTATTAGTAGTTAAAACGCATATTATGTCATCCACGTATATAGCATAAAATGACACGCCTAATTTGGACTACAGTTCCTGTTTGTACTTTTCTTCCAGATTTTGCATGAATACTTCCATAAGAATAGCTATTGTGGGGCTTCCCATTCTAAGGCCGTTTGTTTGTCTATATATTTTATTGTTGAATTGAAAATAGTTTTGAGTAAAGTGGTTCTTAGCCTATTTGTGATTTGCACATTTTCACTTTGTTTTTTTTTATGAACTATTATTGAGCTTAACATGTCCAATGCCTCCGATAGTGGCATTGATGGGTATAAATCTTTTAATATCAAAGGATACCAATTTCCTAATCTTTGTCAGCTCTACGGTCTCAAGTTTCTCTATTAGTTCTGTTGTGTTAGCTATTGCATATTTGTATCTTTCAATATCGTTTTTAAACACTTGGACAGTTTGTAACATGGTGCCGATTTTAATGATGGGATGTTGTTGTTGTTGCCAAATTATGTACGAGTCATTTCTTCTGGTGTAGACCAATCTTTCTATCGTATAAGAGCATTCATTCGCTTCAATGAGTCACAGTCAACTTGAATGATTTTATGAAATTGTTGGTATTATATAGTGGTGACTATGAATACGAGTGCCTGCAACGCAAAGTGTCACTGCGTCATGTATAATCTGGCCCTTGAACTGCTTGGCGTTTTTATGCGAGTGTGTGGTGACTGGCATTAAATTCAAATAAATCTCAAAGTGTATATTCGACACCTTGGTAGATAGGTTCAATAATATAGCAAATAAGCTTAGCTGACACTTGTGAGCTTTGCTGACTATCTAATATATATATATATATATATATATATATATATATATATATATCTAATATCTAATATCTAATCTAATATATATTATAAATGGGAAAGTTTGGATGTTAAGATGTTTGGATGTTTGGATGTTTGGATGTTTGGATGTTTGGATGTTTGTCCAGACGTTTGTCTTTGTGACTCAATAACGCAAGAACGGCTAGACCGATTTGGATGAAATTTTGCACACATATAGCCAATAGTCTAGAAGGATCTACTAGCTATATATTTTTCAAAAGGGGCGTGGTCCCCGCCCCCTAGGAACAGTTATAATTTAATTATTATATTTTTTCGTCTTTGCGACTGAATCACGCCAGAATGGCTACACGGATTTTGATGAAATTTGGGACACAGACAGTAGTCTACTAGCGAAATTTTTTTCGAACATGGAAAGAGGGGTGGGGGTCCCATGACCCCTTCGAGAAATTATTTTTCATAATTTTTACACATTATAACTTTACGTATACTGGCCTTCACCAATATCACAGACTCAAGGGGTCAAATAAGTCGAGGGCTTACAAAGTAAGCAGTGACACCCTCCGCCCGCCCCCCTTTATCACCCCCCCTCTGGTGTAAAATCCATAAATTGTTATAACTCAATCTAAATTTTCTCCTAAATCAATAGTTTTTGGTATCTGGTACATACAGAACGAGATCTAGACAATTTTGGAGGAACGATCAGTGGTCCTCTCCTCTACTCCCGCCATCGGCCCTCCATCAATTGTTTTTATTAGCACGCTTTTATTAGCTTTACCTGTATGTTTCTATCTAACTTTTTATTCGCTCCAATGCGCCTGCTGCCTTACTAACATGGTTTTATAATTAGCTTCACCTTATTTGTAATCCCGTAAGGGTCATATCGAGACCCTTCCGGGAACATTTCTGGATGGTTTTCGGGATCGGTCCGGGATTACGCCGGGGTAATTTCGGGACTTTTTCGGGACTATTTCGGGATCATTTTGGGACCCTTCCGGGATCATTTCTGTATAGTTTACGGGATCCGTCCGGGATCCCGTCGGGGTTATTTTGGAACATTTTCGGGACTACTCCGGAATCATTTCGGGACTATTTCGCGATCATTTGGGGACCCTTCCGGCATCATTTCTGGATGGTTTTCGGGATCCGTGCGGGATCTCGTCGGGGTCATATGGGGACTTTTTCGGGATCATTTGGGGGCTCTTCCGGCATCATTTCTGGATGGTTTTCGGGATCCGTCTGGGATATCGTCGGGGTCATTTGGGGACTTTTTCGGGATCATTTGGGGGCTTTTCCGGCATCATTTCTGGATGGTTTTCGGGATCCGTCCGGGATCTCGTCGGGGTCATTTGGGGACTTTTTCGGGATCATTTTGGGGCTCATCCGGCATCATTTCTGGATGGTTTTCGGGATCCGTCCGGGATCACGTCGGGGTCATTTCGGGACTTTTTCGCGACTAATACGGGATCATTTGGGAACCCTTTCGGCATCATTTCTGGATGGTTTTCGGGATCCGTCCGGGATCCCGTCGGGGTCATTTCGGGACTTTTTCGCGACTAATACGGGATCATTTGGGAACCCTTTCGCCATCATTTCTGGATAATTTTCGGGATCCGTCCGGGATGCCGACGAGGTCATTTCGGGACTATTTCGGGATCATTTGGGATACCTACCGGCATCATTTCTGGATGGTTTTTGGGATTCGTCCGGGATCCCGTCGTGGTCCTTTCGGGACTTTTTTTCGACTAATACGGGATCATTTGCGGAACCTTTCGGCATCATTTCTGGATAGTTGTCGGGATCCCGTCACAGTCATTTCGGGACTATTAGGGGATCATTTGAGGACCTTTCCGGCATCATTTCTGTATTGTTTTCGGAATCCTTTAGGGATCCCGTCAGGGTCATTTTGGGACTTTTTCGGGGCTAATACGGGATCATTTGGGGATCCTCTAGGGGTCGTTTCGTGACTTTATCTGTTTTATTTCGGGATCATTTGGGGACCCTTCCGGCATAATTTCTTGATGGTTTTCCGGATCCATCAGGGTCATTTCGGGACCATTTTGGGATCATTTGGGGACTCTTCCGAGATCATTTCTGAATCCGTCCGGGATGCTGTAGGAGCCATTTCGGGATTTTTTGTTACTTTTCCGGGATAGTTTTTGGACCCTTCCGGGATCATTTCTGGATCTGTGCGGGATCCCATCTGGGTCATTTCCGGACTATTTCGGGATCATTTTGGGATCCTTCCGGAATCATTTCTGTATGGTTTTCGCGATCCGTCGTTGATTCCCTCGGAGCCATTTCGGAACCTTTTCTGGAGTATGTCGGGGTCATTTGGGGACTTTTTCGGGATCATTTGGGGCTCTTCCGGCATCATTTCTGGATGGTTTTCGGGATCCGTGCGGGATCTCGTCGGGGTCATTTGGGGACTTTTTCGGGATCATTGGGGGCTCTTCCGGCATCATTTCTGGATGGTTTTCGGGATCCGTCCGGGATATCGTCAGGGTCATTTGGGGACTTTTTCGGGATCATTTGGGGGCTCTTCCGGCATCATTTCTGGATGGTTTTCGGGATCCGTCCGGGATCCCATCAGGGTAATTTCGGGACTATTAGGGGATCATTTGTGGACCTTTCCGGCATCATTTCTGGATAATTTTCGGTATCCGTCCGGGATGCCGACGAGGTCATTTCGGGATTATTTCGGGATCATTTGGGATACCTACCGGCATCATTTCTGGATGGTTTTTGGGATTCATCCGGGATCCCGTCGGGGTCATTTCGGGACTTTTTCTCGACTAATACGGGATCATTTGCGGACCCTTTCGGCATAATTTCTGGATAGTTGTCGGGATCCGTTCGGGATACCGTCATGGTCATTTCGGAACTATTAGGGGATCATTTGAGGACCTTTCCGGCATCATTTCTGGATAGTTTTTGGAATCCTTTCGGAATCCCGTCAGGGTCATTTCGGGGCTTTTTCGGGATCATTTAAGGATGGCTTTCAGGATTCGTCCGGGAACCCGTCAGGGTAATTTCTGAACTTTTTCGAGACTATTTCGGGATCATTTTGGGACCTTCCCAAGATCATTTCTGGATGGATTTCGGGATTTGTCCGGGATGCCCTCAGGGTCATTTTGGGACTATTAGGTGAGCATTTGAGGACTGTTCCGGCATCACTTCTGGATGGTTTTCGGTATCCGTTCAGATTCCCGTCGGAATAATTGCGGGACTTTTTCGGGATCATTGGGGTCCCTTCCGACATCATTTCTGGATGGTTTTTGGGATTCGTCCGGCATCCCGTCGGGGTCATTTCGGGACTTTTTCTCGACCAATACGGGATCATTTGCGGGCCCTTTCGGTATCATTTCTGGATAGTTGTCGGGATTCGTTCAGGATCCCATCAGGGTCTTTTCGGAACTATTGGGAGATCATTTGAGGACCTTTCCGGCATCATTTCTTGTTAGTTTTCGGGATCCTTTCCGGGTCCCATCAGGGTCATTTCGGGACTTTTTCGGCATCATTTAAGATTGGTTTTCAGGATTCGTCCGGGTTCCATCAGGGTAATTTCTGGACTTTTCCCAGACTATTTCGGGATAATTTTGGGACCCTCCCAAGATCGTTTCTGGATGGATTTCGGGATCTGTCCGGGATGCCGTCAGGGTCATTTTGTGACTATTAGGTGATCATTTGAGGACCTTTTCGGCATCACTTCTGGATGGTTTTCGGTATCCGCTCAGGATCCCGTCGGAATTATTGCGGGACTTTTTCGGGATCATTTGGTGTCCCTTCCGGCATCATTTCTGGATAGTTTTTGGGATTCGTCCGGCATCCCGTCGGGTTCATTTCGGGACTTTTTCTCGACTGATACGGGATCATTTGCGGGCCCTTTCGGCATCATTTCTAGATAGTTGTCGGGATCCGTTCGGGATCCCGTCAGGGTCTTTTCGGAACTATTAGGTGATCATTTGAGGACATTTCCGGCATCATTTCTGGATAGTTTTCGGGATCCTTTCGGGGTCCAGTCAGGGTCATTTCGGGACTTTTTCGGGATCATTTAGAGATGGCTTTCAGGATTCGTCCGGGAACCCGTCAGGGTAATTTCTGAACTTTTCCGAGACTATTTCGGAATAATTTTGGGATCTTCCCAAGATCATTTCTGGATGGATTTTGGGATCAGTCCGGGATGCCGTCAGGGTCATTTTGCTATTAGGTGATCATTTGAGGACCCTTCCGGCATCACTTCTGGATGGTTTTCGGTATCCGATCAGGATCCCCTCGGAATCATTGCGGGACTTTTTCGGGATCATTTGGGGTCCCTCCCAAGATCATTTCTGGATGGATTTCGGGATCTGTCCGGGATCCCGTGAGGGTCATACAGGGGTGCGTTCGAGATCCCGTCAGGGTCATTTCGGGACTTCTTCGGGACTATATCGGGATCATTTCTGGATGGTTTATGGGATCCGTCCATGACCCCTCAAGGGTCATTTCGGGACTATTAGGTGATCATTTGAGGACCTTTCCGGCATCACTTCTGGATGATTTTCGGTATCCGTTCTGGATCCCGTCGAAATCAATGCGGGACTTTTACGGAATCATTTGGGATTCCTTCCGGCATCATTTCTGGATGGTTTTCGGGATTTGTCCGGGATCCCGTCGGGGTTATTTCGGGACCTTTTCGGAGCTAATACGGGATCATTTGGGGATCATCTAGGGGTCGTTTCGTGACTTTTTCTGTATTATTTCGGGATCATTTTGGGACCCTTTCGGCATAATTTCTTGATTGTTTGCCGGATCCATCAGGGTCATTTCGGGACCATTTTGGGATCATTTAGGGACCCTTCCGAGATCATTTCTGGATCCGTCCGGGATGCCGTAGGAGCCATTTCGGGATTTTTTGTTACTTTTCCGGGATAGTTTTTGCACCCTTCCGGGATCATTTCTGGATCTGTGCGGCATCCCATCTGGGTCAATTCCGGACTATTTCGGGATCATTTTGGAATCCTTCCGGAATCATTTCTTTATGGTTTTCGCGATCCATCGTGGATCCCCTCGGAGCCATTTCGGAACTTTTTCTGGAGTTAGTCGGGATAATTTAGGGACCCTTCCTGGATATTTTCTGGATGGTTTTTGAGATCCGCCCGGGAGCCCGTCAGAGTCATTTCGGAACCTTTTCGGGATCATTTTGGAACACCTTCAGGGATCATTTCTGTGTGGTTCTCTGGATACGTCTAGAATCGTGTCGCTCTCATTTCGGGTTTTTTTGGGACTATTCGGGGAACTTTTGGAGACCCTTTCGGGGCATTTCTGGATGGTTTTCGGGATCCGTCCGCGATAGCGTTTGCTTCATTTCGTAGCTTTTTCTGGATAATTTCGGGATCATTTGGGATCCTATCAGGTTATCAGCTCATTTAGTCCGTTTTTTTACTCAATTACAAAAATAAAATGCATTAGACAGAAAACAAAATTTTAAACAGATAATAAGCAGGCTAACGCGAATAGCCCATATATTTAAAATTTTCCTTGCGGACGGGGCCGCGGGTAAAGGCTAGTATATTATAAATGGCAAAGTTTGGATGTGAAGATGTTTGGATGTTTGGATGTTTGTCCAGACGTTTGTCTTTGTGACTCAATCACGCAAGAACGGCTGAACCGATTTGGATGAAATTTTGCACACATATAGCCAATAGTCTAGAAGGATCTACTAACTATATATTTTTGAAAAGGGGCGTGGTCCCCGCCCCCTAGGAACAGTTATAATTTAATTATTATATTTTTTCGTCTTTGCGACTGAATCACGCCAGAATGGCTACACGGATTTTGATGAAACTTGGGACACAGACAGTAGTCTACTAGCGAAATTTTTTTCGAACATGGAAAGAGGGGTGGGGGTCCCACGACCCCTTCGAGAAATTATTTTTCAATAATTTTTACACATTATAACTTTACGTATACTGGCCTTCACCAATATCACAGAATCAAGGGGTCAAATAAGTCGAGGGCTTACAAAGTAAGCAGTGACACCCTCCGCCCGCCCCCCCCCCCCCCCTTTATCACCCCCTCTGGTGTAAAATCTATAAATTGTTATAACTCAATATAAATTTTTTTCTAAATCAATAGTTTTTGGTATCTGGTACATACAGAACGAGATCTAGACAATTTTGGAGGAACGATCAGTGGTCCTCTCCTCTACTCCCGCCATCCGCCATCCATCAATTGTTTTTATTAGCACGCTTTTATTAGCTTTACCTGTATGTTTCTATGTAACTTTTTATTCGCTCCAATGCGCCTGCTGCCTTATTAACATGGTTTTATAATTAGCTTCACCTTATTTGTAATCCCGTAAGGGTCATATCGAGACCCTCCGGGATCATTTCTGGATGGTTTTCGGGATCGGTCCGGGATTACGCCGGGGTAATTTCGGGACCTTTTCGGGACTATTTCGTGATCATTTTGGGACCCTTCCGGGATCATTTCTGTATAGTTTTCGGGATCCGTCCGGGACCCTGTCGGGGTCATTTTGGGACTTTAGCGGGATCATTTGGGGTCTCCTCCGGCATCATTTCTGGATGATTTCCGGATCCGTTCGGGATTCCGTCGGCGTAATTTCGGGACTATTAGGGGGTTATTTGGGGACCTTTCAGGCATAATTTCTGGATAGTTTTAGGGATCCGTGCGGGATCCCAACGGGGTCATATCGGGACCATTTAGGGTACCTACCGGCATCATTTCTGGTTGGTTTTCGGGATCCGTCCGGGATCCCGTCGGGATCATTTCGGGACTATTTCGGGATCATTTGGGTACCTACCTTCATCATTTCTGGATGATTTTCGGGATCCGTACGGGATCCCGTCGGGGTCATTTAAGGACTTTTTCGGGATCCGCCCGTGATCCCGGTGGGGTCATTTCGGGACTATTTCGGGATCATTTGGGGTACCTAGATGGATAGTTTTCGGGATTCGTCCGGGATCCCGTCTGGATCATTTCAGGACTTTTTCGGGATCATTTGGGGTATCTTCCGGCCACTTTTCTAGATGGTTTTCGGTATCCGTCCGGGATACCGTCAGGGTAATTTCGGGACTATTTGGGGATAACTTGGGAACCTTTCCGGCATCATTTCTGGATAGTTTCCGGGATCCGTCGGGAATCCCGTCAGGATCATTTCGGAACTATAAGGGGATCATTTCATTTTTCATCTTTCTTTAAGGGGATCGTTTCACCTTCCAGCATCATTTCTGTATACTTTTGGGGATCCGCCCGGGATCCCGACGGGGTCATTTCTGGCCTATTTCGGGATCATTTTGGAGTACCAACCGGCATCATTTCTGGATGGTCCGGGATCCGTCCGGGATCCCATCGGGGGAATTTCGGGAATTTTTCGGGATCATTTAGGGTCCCTTCCGGCATCATTTCTGGATCGTTTTCGGGATCCGTCCGAGATCCCGTCGGGTTTATTTTTTTACTTTTTCGGGAAAATGTCAGGGAATTTCGAGACTGTTCTTGGATCATTTGGGGATCCTTCAGGGATAATTTCTGGATGGTTTTCGGGATACCGTCGGGGTAATTTCGGGACTTTTTCACGACTATTTCGGGGTCAGTTGCCCTTAAAGATCATTTCTGGGTGGTTTTCGGGATCCGTCCGGGATCCCGTCAGGGTTATTTCGCTCCTTTTCGGGACTATTTCGGGATCATTTTGGGACCCTTCCGGGATAATTTCTCTATGATTTTCGGGATCTGTTCGGGATCCCTTCGTAGTTTTTTCGTGACTTTATCTGGGATAAATTGCGGACCCTTTAGAGATCAATTCTGGATGGTTTTCGGTATCGGTCTGGGATCCCCTCAAGGTCATTTCGGGACTTTTCCGGGACTATTTCGGAATCATTTTGGGACCCCTCCGGCATAATTTCTGGATGATTTTCGGGATCTGTCCGGGATCCCGACGGAGTTTTTTCGGGACTTTTTCCGGACTATTTCTGGATTATTTGCGGACGTTTCAGAGCTCAGTTCTGGATGATTTTCGGGATCTGTCCGGGATCCCGTCGGAGTTATTTCGGGGTAATTTTGGGACCCTTCCAGGATAATTTCTTCATGATTTTCGGGATGGGTCTGAGTTTTTCGTGACTTTCGGGACTATTTCGGGATCATTTGCGGAACCTTCAGAGATCAATTCTGGATGGTTTGTGGACTTTTCCGGGATCATTTGGGGATCCCTCCAGAGTCATTTCTGGATGGTTTTCGGGATCCCGTCAGGGTCATTTCAGGGCCCTTTTCGTGACTACTATTTCGGAATCATTTTGGGACTCCTCCGGGATAATTTCTGGGCGATTTTCGGGATTTGTCCGGGATCCCGTCAGAGTTTTTTCGGAACTTTTTCGGACTATATCGGGATCATTTGCGGACCGTTCAGGAATCAAATCTGGATGGTTTTCGGGATCCGTCCGGGATCCCGTCAGGGTCAATTCGGGACTTTTCGGGATTATTTTGGGACCCTTCCGGCATAGTTTTCGAGATTTGTCCAGGATCCCGTCGGCATCATTTCGTGACTATTTGGTGTCATTTAGGGACACTTCCGGGATCATTTTAGGTCTCTTCGAAACCGGTAATTCAGCACACATGGCCGTGGATTTACGGCAAATTATTCGTAATTAAAATTCGGTATGTTTTATCTTTAATATATCACAGCTTTTTCGTTCTATTTTTAAATGAATCCTGTAACGAACAACTATAATTAAAATTTTTGTAATATTTTAACCAACTAAATACCCGAAAAAGCAACACTGCTTTCATTTAAAAACTTCTTTTTGGTTTTAGCTAATTGTAGTTTCACTCTTTTGTTCTATGAGTAGTAATTCTTTCACCCCTGTCATATCAATTAATTTAACTTAGAAACAAAATGTATTTTTTTAATTCGAAAAAAGTGTATTGTACTATTCATGTAAGCGTGCCCATCAGCTCAGTTAGTTCTTTTTTTTTACTGTATTAAAAAATAAAATACATTGACAGAAAAAATTTTTAAACAGACAACTTGATAAGCAGGCTAACGTGAATAGCACATATATTTTATTTTCTCCTTGCGGACGGGGCCGCGGGTAAAGGCTAGTATATTATAAATGGGAAAGTTTGGATGTTAAGATGTTTGGATGTTTGGATGTTTAGATGTTTGGATGTTTGGATGTTTGGATGTTTGTCCAGACGTTTGTCTTTGTGACTCAATAACGCAAGAACGGCTGGACCGATTTGGATGAAATTTTGCACACATATAGCCAATAGTCTAGAAGGATCTACTAGCTATATATTTTTCAAAAGGGGCGTGGTCCCCGCCCCCTAGGAACAGTTATAATTTAATTATTATATTTTTTCGTCTTTGCGACTGAATCACGCCAGAATGGCTACACGGATTTTGATGAAATTTGGGACACAGACAGTAGTCTACTAGCGAAATTTTTTTCGAACATGGAAAGAGGGGTGGGGGTCCCACGACCCTTCGAGAAATTATTTTTCATAATTTTTACACATTATAACTTTACGTATACTGGCCTTCACCAATATCACAGACTCAAGGGGTCAAATAAGTCGAGGGCTTACAAAGTAAGCAGTGACACCCTCCGCCCGCCCCCCTTTATCTCCCCCTCTGGTGTAAAATCCATAAATTGTTATAACTCAATCTAAATTTTCTCCTAAATCAATAGTTTTTGGTATCTGGTACATACAGAACGAGATCTAGACAATTTTGGAGGAACGATCAGTGGTCCTCTCCTCTACTCCCGCCATCCGCCCTCCATCAATTGTTTTTATTAGCACGCTTTTATTAGCTTTACCTGTATGTTTCTATCTAACTTTTTATTCGCTCCAATGCGCCTGCTGCCTTATTAACATGGTTTTATAATTAGCTTCACCTTATTTGTAATCCCGTAAGGGTCATATCGAGACCCTTCCGGGATCATTTCTGGATGGTTTTCGGGATCGGTCCGGGATTACGCCGGGGTAATTTCGGGACTTTTTCGGGACTATTTCGGGATCATTTTGGGACCCTTCCGGGATCATTTCTGTATAGTTTACGGGATCCGTCCGGGATCCCGTCGGGGTTATTTTGGAACATTTTCGGGACTATTCCGGAATCATTTCGGGACTATTTCGCGATCATTTGGGGATCCTTCCGGCATCATTTCTGGATGGTTCTCGGGATCCGTCCGGGATCCCGTCGGGGTACTTTCGGGATCATTTGCGTACCTTCGAGAGATAAATTCTTGATGGTTGCCGGGATCATTACGGGACTTTTTCAGGGTTATTTTGGGTGCCTTTAGGCATCATTTCTGGATGGTCTTCGGGATTTGTCCGGCATCCCGTCGGGGTCATTTCAGGACTTTTTCGCGACTAATACGGGATCATTTGTGGACCCTTTCGGCATCATTTCTGGATGGTTTTCGGGATCCGTGCGGGATCTCGTCGGGGTCATATGGGGACTTTTTCGGGATCATTTGAGGGCTCTTCCGGCATCATTTCTGGATGGTTTTCGGGATCCGTCCGGGATATTGTCGGGGTCATTTGGGGACTTTTTCGGGATCATTTGGGGGCTCTCCCGGCATCATTTCTGGATGGTTTTCGGGATCCGTCCGGGATCTCGTCGGGGTCATTTGGGGACTTTTTCGGGATCATTTTGGGGCTCATCCGGCATCATTTCTGGATGGTTTTCGGGATCCGTCCGGGATCCCGTCGGGGTCATTTCGGGACTTTTTCGCGACTAATACGGGATCATTTGGGAACCCTTTCGGCATCATTTCTGGATGGTTTTCGGGATCCGTCCGGGATCCCGTCGGGGTCATTTCGGGACTTTTTCGCGACTAATACGGGATCATTTGGGAACCCTTTCGGCATCATTTCTGGATGGTTTTCGGGATCCGTCCGGGATCCCATTAGGGTAATTTCGGGACTATTAGGGGATCATTTGGGAACCTTTCCGGCATCATTTCTGGATAATTTTCGGGATCCGTCCGGGATGCCGACGAGGTCATTTCGGGGCTATTTCGGGATCATTTGGGATACCTACCGGCATCATTTCTGGATGGTTTTTGGGATTCGTCCGGGATCCCGTCGTGGTCCTTTCGGGACTTTTTTTCGACTAATACGGGATCATTTGCGGACCCTTTCGGCATCATTTCTGGATAGTTGTCGGGATCCCGTCACGGTCATTTCGGGACTATTAGGGGATCATTTGAGGACCTTTCCGGCATCATTTCTGTATTGTTTGCGGAATCCTTTCGGGATCCCGTCAGGGTCATTTTGGGACTTTTTTGGGGCTAATACGGGATCATTTGGGGATCCTCTATGGGTCGTTTCGTGACTTTTTCTGTTTTATTTCGGGATCATTTGGGGACCCTTCCGGCATAATTTCTTGATGGTTTGCCGGATCCATCAGGGTCATTTCGGGACCATTTTGGGATCATTTGAAGACCCTTCCGAGATCATTTCTGGATCCGTCCGGGATGCCGTAGGAGCCATTTCGGGATTTTTTGTTACTTTTCCGGAATAGTTTTTGGACCCTTCCGGGATCATTTCTGGATCTGTGCGGGATCCCATCTGGGTCATTTCCGGACTATTTCGGGATCATTTTGGGATCCTTCCGGAATCATTTCTGTATGGTTTTCGCGATCCGTCGTTGATTCCCTCGGAGCCATTTCGGAACCTTTTCTGGAGTATGTCGGGGTCATTTGGGGACTTTTTCGGGATCATTTGGGGCTCTTCCGGCATCATTTCTGGATGGTTTTCGGGATCCGTGCGGGATCTCGTCGGGGTCATTTGGGGACTTTTTCGGGATCATTTGGGGGCTCTTCCGGCATCATTTCTGGATGGTTTTCGGGATCCGTCCGGGATATCGTCGGGGTCATTTGGGGACTTTTTCGGGATCATTTGGGGGCTCTTCCGGCATCATTTCTGGATGGTTTCCGGGATCCGTCCGGGATCACATCAGGGTAATTTCGGGACTATTAGGGGATCATTTGTGGACCTTTCCGGCATCATTTCTGGATAATTTTCGGTATCCGTCCGGGATGCCGACGAGGTCATTTCGGGATTATTTCGGGATCATTTGGGATACCTACCGGCATCATTTCTGGATGGTTTTTGGGATTCGTCCGGGAATCCTTCCGGAATCTTTTCTGTATGGTTTTCGCGATCCATCGTGGATCCCCTCGGAGCCATTTCGGAACTTTTTCTGGAGTTAGTCGGGATAATTTAGGGACCCTTCCTGGATATTTTCTGGATGGTTTCTGAGATCCGTCCGGGAGCCCGTCAGGGTAATTTCGGAACTTTTTCGGGACTATTTCGGGATCAATTTGGTACCCTTCAGGCATCATTTCTGTGTGGTTATCTGGATAAGTCTAGAATCGTGTCGTTGTCATTTCGGGTTTTTTTGGGACTACTTCGGGAACTTTTGGAAACACTTCCGGGGCGTTTCTGGATGGTTTTCGGGATCCGTCCGCGATAGCGTCGGGGTCATTTCGTGGCTTTTTCTGGATAATTTCGTTATCATTTTGGGATCCTATCAGGTTATCAGCTCATAAAGTTCTTTTTTTTACTCAATTACAAAAATAAAATGCATTAGACAGAAAAAAAATTTTAAACAGATAAATTTATAAGCAGGCTAACGTGAATAGACCACATATTTCATTTTCTCCTTGCGGACGGGGCCGCGGGTAAAGGCTAGTATATTATAAATGAGAAAGTTTGGATTTTTAGATGTTTGGATGTTTGGATGTTTGTCCAGACGTTTGTCTTTGTGACTCAATCACGCAAGAACGGCTGGACCGATTTGGATGAAATTTTGCACACATATAGCCAATAGTCTAGAAGGATCTACTAGCTATATATTTTCCAAAAGGGGCGTGGTCTCCGCCCCCTAGGAACAGTTATAATTTAATTATTATATTTTTTCGTCTTTGTGACTGAATCACGCCAGAACGGCTACAAGGATTTTGATGACATTTGGGACACAGACAGTAGTCTACTAGCGAAATTTTTTTCGAACATGGAAAGAGGGGTGGGGGTCCCACGACCCCTTCGAGCAATTACTTTTTAATAATTTTTACACATTATAACTTTACGTATACTGGCCTTCACCAATATACAGACTCAAGGTGTCAAATAAGTCGAGGGCTTACAAAGTAAGCAGTGACACCCTCCGCCCCCCCCCTTTTTATATCCCCCTCTGGTGTAAAATCTATAAATTGTTATAACTCAATATAAATTTTCTCCTAAATCAATAGTTTTTGGTATCTGGCACATACAGTTTATAATTAGCTTCACCTTATTTGTAATCCCGTAAGGGTCATATCGAGACCCTTCCGGGATCATTTCTGGATGGTTTTCGGGATCGGTCCGGGATCCCGCCGGGGTAATTTCGGGACTTTTTCGGGATTATTTCGGGATCATTTTGGGACCCTTCCGGGATCATTTCTGTATAGTTTTCGGGATCCGTCCGGGATCCCGTCGGTGTTATTTTGGGACATTTTCGGGACTATTCAGAAATCATTTCGGGACTATTTCGCGATCATTTGGGGACCCTTCCGGCATCATTTCTGGATGGTTTTCGGGATCCATCCGGGATCCCGTCGGGGTACTTTCGGGATCATTTGCGTACCTTCGAAAGATAAATTCTTGATGGTTTCCGGGATCATTACGGGACCTTTTCGGGGTTATTTTGGGACCCTTTAGGCATCATTTCTGGATGGTCTTCGGGATTCGTCCGGCATCCCGTCGCGGTCATTTCGGGACTTTTTCGAGACTAATACGGGATCATTTGGGGACCCTTTCGGCATCATTTCTGGATGGTTTTCGGGATCCGTCCGGGATCTCGTCGGGGTAATTTGGGGACTCTTTCGGGATCATTTGAGGGCTCTTCCGGCATCATTTCTGGACCGTCCGGGATCTCGTCGGGGTCATTTGGGGACTTTTTCGGGATCATTTGGAGGCTCTTCCAGCATCATTTCTGGATTGTTTTCGGGATCCCGTCTTGGTCATTTCGGGACTTTTTCGCGACTAATACGGGATTATTTGGGAACCCTTTCGGCATCATTTCTGGATGGTTTTCGGGATCCGTCCGGGATCTCGTCGGGGTTATTTGGGGACTTTTTCGGGGTCATTTGGGGGCTCTTCCGCCATCATTTCTGAATGGTTTTCGGGATCCGTCCGGAATCCCGTCGGGGTCATTTCGGGACTTTTTCGCGACTAATGCGGGATCATTTGGGGACCCTTTCGGCATCATTTCTCGATGGTTTTCGGGATCCGTCCGTAATATCGTCGGGGTAATTTGGGAACTTTTTCGGGATCATTTGGGGGCTTTTCCGGCAACATTTCTGGATGGTTTTCGGGATCCGTCCGGGATCTCGTCGGGGTCATTTGGGGACTTTTTCGGGATAATATGGAGGCTCTTCCGGCTTCATTTCTAGATTGTTTTCGGGATCCGTCCGGGATCTCGTCGGGGTCATTTGGGGACTTTTTCGGGATCATTTGGAGGCTCTTCCGGCATCATTTCTGGATTGTTTTCGGGATCCGCCCGGGATCCCGGCGGGGTCATTTCGGGACTTTTTCGCGACTAATACGGGATTATTTGGGAACCCTTTCGGCATCATTTCTGGATGGTTTTCGGGATCCGTCCGGGATCCCAACAGGGTAATTTCGGGACTATTAGGGGATCATTTGGGAACCTTTCCGGCATAATTTCTTGATAATTTTCGGGATCCGTCCTGGATGCCAACGAGGTCATTTCGGGACTATTTCTGTATAAAAAAATTGGTCTTAAAACAATAAGGTTTTCAGTACTGTTCACTTTTATCATTTTATATTATTAAGCACCTGAGCAGGAAAAGAACAGCATGAGATGAAATGCATATCTAAGTTTTCTTTAGGGAAGTTTTTCGGAACATCTAAAGAAAATACTGGTCATTAAAAGACTTAAGCAGTGAGCTTTACGGGCGCCTGGCAGATTTTCGGGAGCTCCTTATGCTATGCTAAAATTTCAAAATGTTATGTAGCAAATTAGCTTAGGCGGTTATTTTATAAGCTTTTATTTACTTTACTTGTATGTAATCAAATCTTGCAAGTTAAATTTGATACACTTTCCGGTGTCCAATTGAGCTGAAATTTTGCACACGTGTATAACTCCGATGACAATGCAATATTGCTTTGCGATAAATCGATAAATTAATCGCTAACAAAGTTATCGGTAAAGATTTGTATTCACAAGGGAATAAAAGCCTAAGTCCTCCAGAACGCATGTAACTTCACTTTGTTTGTGTATGCAACATACTTAGAAGTTACGCTATTATCGCTAAATGTTGCATACTTTTTGTTGTATACTTTTCTGCGCACTTCATTTTGTTTTACAGATTTTTGGCGATGGAACAGAGCAAGGATCTGCAATGAGTAGTTGTAAACTGAATGCGACATAGGCAAAGTCACAATAAAATATGATTTTAAGTTAGTTAACACTCGAATAGAAGAAGTTGACTGTTCAAAGTTGACTTCGAAGAAACCTTGTAATGTTGATGCTTTAAAAGAAATGGATAGGATGAGAAATGTTACAAATAATTAAGTAAGCATTACATAACTAATTTAAACAATATTTTACCCTACTAAAAATTTAAAAAAATTCCTATTTAAATTAAATTTTAGAAAAAAGCTTTTCTAAGAACAAGCTTCTATTACTTGTTAATAAAACGAACTAAAAACTAAAAATTAAAATTAAAAAAAAAAGTTTTTTTAAAATAAGCTTTTATTACTGGTTAATAAATTTAACTAAAAAGTAAAAAATAAATTGACTGTTAGGAAATATAATACTTTATAAGTTCATTGTAGCATTTAAGGATAATTTGGCTTTTTCGTCTGCGGCAAAAAAATTCCATATTGTAAATAATTATATATTTTTAACATTAAAACTTTACACCTAAATTATTAAATCTTACAGTTTATATCGCAGTCTTAATTGTTCTAATAAAAACGTGTTACATTGTGAAGGCGAGAAAATTAGGTCCTAAATGTTCTGAGTTATACCATCAAAATTTAACACGCTTTTTATTAGAACAATTAGGACTGTGATATAAACTGTAAGATTTAATAATTTGGGTGTAAAGTTTTAATGTTAATAATATATAATTATGTACAATATGGAATTTTTTTGCCGCAGACGAAAAAGCCAAATTATCGTTAAAGGTTACAATAAACTTACAAAGTGTTATATTTCTTTACAGTAAATTTATTTTTTACTTTTTAGTTAATTTTATTAACCAATAATAAAAGCCTATTTTTAAAAAAGTTTTTTTTTTCTTTAATTTTATTTTCCAAATAGTATCACAATCCCTAAAGGCCTTTAATAAATATCTGTCAACAGAATTGAAGATTTAAGGAGATGGATACCAAAAAATAAAACTTGTTTCCATTACAGCCTGCACGATTACCTTTAATAATAATTTATTTTGTTAGTTTGTTATTTTTATTTTATTTATTTACAAAAATTGTATGATCGCGGGTTCGAATCGGGCTCAAGGCCTTTTATCATTATTATTGTTATGATAAATTGTTATTGTTATGATAAATTTTTTCTTAATTAAAAAAATTTTTTAAATTAGAATAGAAGAAAGAAAAAATTTAGACAACTGCCAAAGCTCGTTGTATAGATCCATTTCGGGAACTGCTAAATTCCTTCATCGGCAACGTTTAGGCGCCGCTGCTATATATGCTAAATCAGATACGCTGCTATAACAAAAATTGTATGTTAATTAGCTTAATACTCTTAAATGCGTACTTAATCTGTAAGCTCACTTATTATCGGCTACCAAAATTTAATACACAAACAAAGTTGGATTATCACCAGCTGTTGTATTATCGTGTGCCTATAATTTAGCTAAAATTATGCAATTAACCATATTGTGTGTGCGTTCAAAACGTCAAAGTCACTGCCCATAACGGTAACTCACTCAGTCAATGTATGCTTTTTCTCCAATTACCATTCCAGCTGCTAAAGTCAGTGACAGTGCAAGTGCAAGCTGCATAAAGTGCCAGTGTGAATTAGATATAGCTATACTTGAGTGTGTGTATATGTGAAAGATGTATGCATATATATTCTTGAGGTGGCCTCATAATAGCCAAACGTTCATTCCTAAATATGTATTTTGATATGAATGTATATGTGGAAACTACCATAGTTACAGCAGTGACAAGCTGGAACACTTACAGTTTGCAGAGTTACAAAACGCTGCCCCGAGAGTGTAAGATATGCATACATGTCTTGTATGATCTCCACACAGCACCCCTAATTCCTATTTCATTCTTCTTTTCTTCATATAAACTCGAATTACGGCCAAATCACGTGAAAATTTTGTCACAACTTGTGACTGACCAACTGATTCTCTTATTCTTGTTGGTTGTCCTTTGAAATATGACAGTAACAAATTATAAAAATCTAACAAACACAAAACAATGAACTGGAAAAATTAGTACATTACTTTATTATAAACTAACCAATTTTTAAACGGTTTTATTTAGTTTGACTTTGTGTAGCGACCGGCCGGCCGTTGTTTACGAATTTTGTAATGGCGCATGGATCGAAATATTTCAAAAAATCGTATTTGTGGTCCAATTTAGCTTATATTTGGAACACATAATATGTAAATGGATAGAAAGCGACCTATGAAATCGCCACGGCATCGAGATATTAAAAAAATTGTATATGTGGTCCGATTTGGTTCATATTTGGAATACATATCACGTACAGAAATAGAAGTCGCTTTATGAAAAAAAAAAAAAAACCGCTGGGTGCGGCAAGGATCCAGATATTAAAAATACTCGTATTTGTCGTCCGATTTGGCTCATAGTTGGAAAAAATATTACACATAGTCTGGTAGATATGACATCAAAATACTTTAGAGTTCGCGGAAGGACAAGGATACGTGTCGCTGAGACGATTAAAGTCTTTGGAAGGATTATGTATTGAGGACTTAGATTGTAAAAAATTGTCAGGAAAGAGTCTTTGTAATAATGATTAACTAAATAGAATGGGAAATAACAGGCAATTAAATAAAGACTACAAACTTGAAAATAAAATAATTAAAAACAAGTAAGGAAGGCTAAGTTTGGGTGTAACCGAACATTAGATACTCAGCTGAGAGCTTTGGAGACAAAAAAAAGGGAAAGTCACAATGTAGGAATATGAACCTACGGTAACCCTTGAATGTATTTGTATGACATGGGTATCAAATGGAAGATATTAAGGAGTATTTTAAAAGGAAGTGAGCCATAGTTCTGTAGGTGGACGCCATTTCGGAATATCGCCATAAAGGTGGACCAGGGGTGACTCTAGAATGAGTTCGTACATTATGGGAATCAAATGCAAGGTGTTAATGAGTATTTTAAAAGGGAGTGGGCCTTAGTTCTATTGGTGGACGCCTTCTCGAGATATCGCCATAAAGGTGGACCAGGGGTGAATCTAGAATTTGTTTCTACGATACGGGTATCAAATGAAAGGTGTTAAGGAGTATTTTAAAAGGGAGTGGGCCTCAGTTCTATAGGTGGACGCCTTTTCGAGACATCGCCATAAAGGTTACCAGGGGTAACTTTAGAATCTGTTTGTACGATATGGTTTTCAAATGAAAGGTGTTAATAAGTATTTTAAAAGGGAGTGGGCCTTAGTTCTATAGGTGGACGCGTTTTCGAAATATCGCCATAAAGGTGGACCTGGGGTGACTCTATAATGTGTTTGTACGATATGGGAATCAAATGAAAGGTGTTAATGAGTATTTCAGAAGGGAGTGGGCCTTAGTTCTACAGCTGGACGCCTTTTCGAGATATCGCCGTAAAGGTGGACCAGGGTGATCCAGAACATCATCTGTCGGGTACCGCTAATTTACTTTTATACATATGTAATACCACGAACAATATTCCTGCCGTGATTCCATGGGCTTTTGATTTCGCCCTGCAGAACTTTTCATTTTCTTCTCCTTAATATGGTAGGTGTCACACCCATTTTACAAAGTTGTTTCTAAAGTTATATTTTACGTCAATAAACCAATCCAATCACCTTTTTTCGTATTTGGTATAGAATTATGGTAAGTTTCATAGTCGGATTTGGGCCATTTTTATACCATGATAAAGTGAGTTCAGATAATTACGTGAACTAAGTTTAGTAAAGATATATCGATTTGTATAAAAACTGGACGTGGCTTCAACCGATTTCGCCCATTTTCGCAGAAAACAAATATCGTCATAGACTCTATGCCCCTACCAAATTGCACAGGGATTGCAAATGTTTATTAGACTTATGGCATTAAAAGTATTCTAGAGAAATTAAATGACAAAAGGCGGAGCCTTGCCCATTTTGAAATTTTCTTTTATTTTTGTATTTGGTTGCTCCATATCATTACTGTAGTTAAATGGCTACATAATTTACTTATATATTGTAAAGGTATTAAATATATTGTTAAAAAATTTGACTTTAAAAAATTTTTTTCTTTAAAGGTTTTTTCTTTAAAGTTCCTGCCAAATTTCATCATGATATCTTCAACGACTACCAAATTACAGCTTGCAAAACTTTTAATTACCTTCTTTTAAAAGTGGGCGGTGCCATGCCCATTGTCCAAAATTTTACTAATTTTCTATTCTCCGGTATAAGGTCAATCCACCTACCAAGTCGCTTTATCCGACTTTGGTAATAAATTATTGCATTTTTCCGGTTTTTCGAAATTTTCGATATCAAAAAAGTGGGCGTGGTTATAGTCCGATATCGTTCATTTTAAATAGAGATCTGATATGAGTGCCCAGGAACCTACATACCAAATTTCTTCAAGATACCTCAAACGGACGGACGGACGGCTCAATAAAATTTTTTTTCGATACTGACGATTTTGATATATGGAAGTCTATATCTATCTCGATTCCTTTATACCTGTACAACCAACCGTTATGCAATCAAAGTTAATATACTCTTTGTGCAAAGCACGCTGAGTACAAAAATGTTTAAGTTAAACGGTTTTATTGAAAACAATACTTACATTAAGTAATAATAATACTAAAAACTAGAAAGTGACTAGGTAGGTCCTCTAGTCATCACACCCGCATCAATCTAGGACGTTGATCAGACAATTAATTAAAAGCATTGGGCTTAACTTAACTTTTCTTTAATTATTTTATTTTCATTATAATTTTATACATATATACATAAGTACAAATGATGCTTACATAAACGTGCTGAAAGACAGAAAAATTAAGGAAATCCTATAAATATTTTATATGAGTAAGTCAGACTGAATCTCTGACTTAGTCTAGGGCAAAATTTTCAAGAAGCCCTGGATCTTACAGGTCTTCCTAGGAACAGTTACTTTTTAATAATTTTTAATCGTTATATCTTTAAACCACAGACAGTATTGGTCTACTATATTGGGACTATGAGCCATAAAACTTAGATCTAACAATTTTGGAAACCAGCGTCACCCCTTTCCTCAGGAAGTATGTATATTTTAACTCCAAGTCTATCTTTCGTAACCTAGTCATATATATCGTGAGGTTTTGGAACTAGGATGAGACAATTTCGGGTTCATTTTCCGGGATAGTTTCCAAACTCTAGATCATTGCGAATTTTTCGGAATTGGCAGAGAGCTTACTTCTAAATCATTTTGAGACCATTTCGTGATTATTTCGGAAATAGTGTTTGCTCGTTTCGGCACAACTTCGTTATACTTCCCTGGATCATCAGAACTATGTCCCCCTTGATATGAGGATACATTTTGGGTTATTTCGGTAACTTTGTGGGTTATTTACAACCTATCGCAAAATCAATTCGAAATTACTACAGAAAAACTATTGAGCTACATTCGTAATTGCTTTTGGGATCATATATGGACTTTTTTGAAGTCAAATTGTCATCATATTCAGACAGTCTCTATATAAAATAAGGGATGCATTTCAGAAATATTCGAAGACCGTTCTCGGACTATCTGCTGACAAATAAATTCCGAATAATTTTCAAACCATTTTAACTATTTGGGGATTATTTTCTAACTATTTGATCATTTCGGGAAAACTTTGCGAAATTTTTTGGACTATTTTCAGAACTTTTTGGAATTTTATGAAAAATCTTTGTTAACAATTTTGCCAGCATTTCGGAATTGTCTTCAGATAAATATAGGATGCTTTTCAAAAGTACTCGAGACTGTTTTAAGATTATCTACAGATCATAACACTGCTACCATTAAGATGCCGTTTCGAAACTTGTTTGATGTAATGTCTGGATTCGGGGTTAATTCGGAGCAAATTGTTACTATTTTCGATATAATATTTTATGGCATATACGGACTATTAAGGATACATTTTGTTATCATACCATGACTTCCTTCAGAAAATTTGGGAATTATTTTGGAAATATTCCAGACCGTTCCAGTACTATTTTCAGATAAATTTTGGAATATTAGCGGGATAGTTTCTGTATTCTTTTAGTACAAGTTCAGGATAGTTGTATCGTTTATGAGCCCATTGCAAGATTGTTTTAAGAATTATATCGGGATAAACTCAGAATTGTTCCAGCAAAAATATCAAAGTTGATTGAGGGTAGATATGTCGGCGCAACATTTTTGATCTATTTTCGATATTACTTTAAGATCCATATATGTTCTATTGAAGGTCTACTTTGGGACCATTTTGAGACTACCACCAGAAATTGGAAATATTCAAAGCCATTTCGCGGCGCCCCTTTTTCGAGAGTCCGAATAGTTTGTGATTATTATCTCGTTAGTTTTGGGATTATTTTAGGACTAGTTTAGGATATGTAGAGAGTTTTTTAGAACATTTCGACATTATTTGAAGAATCACATCGGACCTGCTTCGTGATAGTTATGGGATAGTTTCGGAATCGTTCTTGAAATATCTAGATAAATTTAGGGAGATATTTTAGCACTATTACGAAATCATCTTTAGCTGGATTGTTTGCGTTATCATTTTACGATTATACTGGGATGATTTCAGTGTCACTTTGGGCTAGCTTTTGGAACTGGGGGACCTGCGGAATCAAAGAAAAGTGGGCAATCCTATAAATGATATAAAATTTCTTGTCAACGAAATTTCATGTTTTATTTTCTTTATGCGGACAGACCCGCTCGGGTAAAAGAAAAAAATAAATAAATTCATGGAGAGGTTTCATTGTTTTAAACAATGATATAGCAGCACCACAAGAAGCAGTTACTAGTTTTCAATACTCAATCTGAATTGCAAATTAATCAAGAATATGCCTTGTAACCATGATAATTCACGAATTAAGTACTGAATAACTTTTATCTCCAACAAGGTACCGTGTGAACATCATACTATACTATATGCAATAACACGCACTAACGGGATGAAAATATTAAAGTAAACTCTTTTATACATGTATGTGTGTCTTCAACAAGATCAAGTTTGCATGTAAATGTAAATGCGGTGGGTGTCAAAGGGTTTTGGCTGCGGTCTCTCATAACAGCAAAGGCAAGCATTTCCTATATCGTCTAAGTGTCATTATTCCAGGTATATATATATATATATATGTATGTAGGTGTATACTACGAAGTAGCAGTATATTGCGGCTCCACAAGGTGTCACTGTTGTGGGTCGTCACTGTTGTGGCTGAAAATAATGTTTTGCATAACACTTTGCCTAGAAGTTAAGCTTTTGTACCTTATTTTTGTATGTACCCGCGTCCGTAGCATCCTCATTCACCCACTTTTCATGATAGCGTTGGCATAATGTATGTTGTATAATCTCGATGCTGAGTGCCAGTAAACTAGCCGCATAGCCAATGATAAGAATAAAAAGAACTGGTGCAAAGGTTGGTAAGTCGACCTAATGTGGGCGTGTATGTGTGTAGGTGTAGAAAAGAAAAAGAGTTGCATGATTAAATAGGGATACATTTTACTTTATATTAGCATACACTTATGAAATTAGGATAGTCTATATATACGTGACGTATCAAATCCAAAAGGATTGAATACGTAACTTAATTTTTGGTATCAACTTGGTAAAAAATTAAAGCTTGTTATACTTTTACCAGATCACCTAAATACTGAACAAAATTCTTAATGTTTATTAATTGTATTTTATTTCAATCATTACCCCTAATATATTTTTTGTGAATAAACTAAGCGCTGGTAGAATATGGAATACTATGGAAAATTTTGTATCGACCTAGACGAGCTCCAGTATGAACAAGTAAGGAAGGTTAAGTTCGGGTGTAACCGAACATTACATACTCAGTTGAGAGCTATAGTGACAACATAAGGAAAATCACCATGTAGGAAAATGAACCTAGGGAAACCCTGGAATGTGTTTGTATGACACGTTTATCAAATGAAAGGCATTAAAGAGTATTTTATGAAGGAGTGGGCCATAGTTCTATAGGTGGACGCCATTTAGGGATATCGCCATAAAGGTGGATCAGGGTTGACTCTAGAATGTGTTTGTACGATATGGGTATCAAATTAAAGGTATTAATGAGAGTTTTAAAAGGGAGTGGTGGTAGTTGTATATGTGAAGGCCTTTTCCAGATATCGACCAAAATGTGGACCAGGGTGACCCAGAACATCATCTGTTGGATACCGCTAATTTATTTATATATATAATACCTGCCAAGATTTTAAGGGTTTTTTATTTCGCCCTGCAGAACTTTTTCATTTTCTTCTACTTAATATGGTAGGTGTCACAACCATTTTACAAAGTTTTTTCTAAAGTTATATTTCGCGTCAATAAACCAATCCAATTACCTCACCATGTTTCATCCCTTTTTTCGTGTTTGGTATAGAATTATATCATTTTTTTCATTTTTAGTAATTTTCGATATCGAAAAAGTGGGCGTGGTCATTGTTGGATTTCGTTCATTTTTCATACCAAGATAAAGTGAGTTCAAGTAAGTACGTGAACTAAGTTCATTAAAGATATGTCGATTTTTGCTCAAGTTATCGTGTTAACTGCCATGCGGTAGGACTGACGAACGACTGTGTATAAAAACTGGGCGCGGTTTCAACCGATTTCGCCCGTTTTCACAGAAAACAGTTAATATCATAAAATCTATGCCCCTACCAAATTTCAAAAGGATTGGTTAATTTTTGTTCGACTTATGGCGTTAAAAGTATCCTAGACAAATTAAATGAAAAAGGGCGGAGCCACGCCCATTTTGAAATTTTCTTTTATTTTTGTATTTTGTTGCACCATATCATTACTGGAGTTGAATGTTGACATAATTTACTTATATACTGTAAAGCTATTAAATATTTTGTTAAAATTTTACTTTAAAAAAAACATTTTTTTAAAAGTGGGCGTGGTCCTTCTCCGATTTTGCTAATTTTTATTAGGCATACATATAGTAATAGGAGTAACGTCCCTGCCAAATTTCATCATGATACCTTCAACGACTTACAAATTACAGCTTGGAAAAATTTTAAATTACCTTCTTTTAAAAGTGGGCGGTGCCACGCCCATTGTCCAAAATTTTACTAATTTTCTATTCTGTGTCATAAATTCAACTCATCTACCAAGTTTCGTCGCTTTATCTGTCTTTGGTAATGAATTATCGCACTTTTTCGGTTTTTCGAAATTTTCGATATCGAAAAAGTGGGCGTGGTTATAGTCCGATATCGTTCGTTTTAAATAGCGATCTGAGATGAGTGCTCAGGAAGCTACATACCAAATTTCATCAAGATACCTCAAAATTTACTCAAGTTATCGTGTTAACGGACGGACGGACGGACATGGCTCAATCAAATTTTTTTTCGATCCTGATTATTTTGATATATGGAAGTCTATATCTATCTCGATTCCTTTATATATATGTACAACCAACCGTTATCCAATCAATCTTAATATACTCTGTGAGCTCTGCTCAACTGAGTATAAAAACACCTATTATCCTATTGAGGAACAATAAAATATGTACTTAATCGTTTTTGGAACTATGATGCAATAAACCAGACAGGTCAAGTCAATATTACAAAATGGAGTCGTATTTTGCAATACTCGCCCTTATAAATAAAAATGCTTCTTCTTGATTTTGCTGTTGGTAAATTGCGTCTGCGATCTGAATTTTTTTTCAACTGGTCATATTTCAGTCTTGTTATTGATGATGGAACATTGAAAAGCGATATATATGGAATTTAGGTAAGAACGACGTAGCTGTTAAGTTCAAGAATGTCTCTAACCTCTTCATTTCGTACGGAATGCCATTAAGACAGAAATGGCAAGTTGTGTTTTACGCAGCGGCTGAATGGGTTAGGATGTAGCTGAACAAAGCTTTCCTCTCCAGTCCTCATCTTAGCAAACTTCTTCTGTCTTTTCACAAAATTATAAAAAAAAGAGAACGTGAAAACTACTTCAGATCCCAAAGGACATAAAAAGGCGTTATAAAATTTATCAAGACAAACATAAAAACAAATAAGTTTGAAAAATAAGATCCAAATAATCAATTTAGATTAGGTTAGGTTAGGTGGTAGCTGCCCTGATAAGGATAGCTCATTTGGACAATACGATGGTCCGTTGTGATACCACATACACCAAAAATAAAGGTGACTTAGATCTAGCTACTTAGAGAATCGTTGGCTAGCAACGATGAAGCCCGAATGATATTGATCTCAACTTCGGAAAAATCCTCGGGAGATCCAAGTGAGTCGCGACCGAAGTACTTTCGCCTAGTTCTGGCAAAAGCTGGGCAATCAAGCATAAAGTGATTTGGTGATCCACCTCATTATCCTCCAGCATCAGGATGGGGTTTCGAGTATATTGAGACGTACCGCATGGATATCCATGGGACAATGCCTTGTGAAAACCCCAATGACCATTGATAGGTGAGCCTTATGAACCCAGTTATTTCAGCAGACCTCGTGCCATCCACTTTCGGCCAGAAAGATCTTGCTTTCCTGCAAGACGTGGAAATAATCAAACCACAAAGATAATTTCGTCGCAATGATCAAAAAAAATGTTAGCAAATTGTTCCGAGACCCTCCCGACATAAGCTTTAAATTTAGGGGCGGCCTTTTTCCACCCTACTATTTTATACGACCGCTGTGATGTATGAGTAAAGTAACATCAAAAATTTAGTAACAAATTTTTTTCAATTACAAACATGTTTTTCTAATCGAACTCACTCCTCGGAAGTGATTTGGCAAACACTTGAAGTGTATTTCTGCCCTGAAAAGCTTCTTAGTAAAAAATTTGTCTGCTTTGCAGATGCCGTTCGGAGTCGGTATAAAACATGTAGTTCCCATTCCGTCAATTTGTATAGAAAATTAAAAGGAGCACTACGCGAATTGGAAAAGAAGCTCGGCCTAAATCTTTTCGGAGGTAAATCGCGCCAATTATTTTTTTATTTTTTATTTAATACGCATGAGAACCAGTGCAGTCTCTTGTCGATTCAGAACAAATTTAAGCAATCACCTATCGCAGTCTAGGCGATTTTCGCTAAATGTTTCGGCAATTTGCTGTACAGGAATGAGATAAATAAGTCAAAGGCTTTTATAGTGACACGGAGATAAGCCAAAGCCTATAGATAGGAACATAAGGACTAGAATATTTTTTGTAGCCAGAATTTCTGCTTCTCTTCTTTTGACGCAGTATATTAAGAACATACAAATGAACTTGATAATAAATTTCCGCTCAGTATAATCAATGAGTATATAATGAACGCCGGCAAAAGTTTAACCACTTTAAAAGTTCAACTACGGTGATGATGTGGTGGATATGTTTTGATCAAGGTCGCTGGGTCACTGCATGGGACCGTAAACATCGCGTATACAATTGCAGCTTAATAAATTTAAAACAGTTTGCTTTTCGTTTGCCGAGTTGTTGAAGTGCACGGACTTGCTAAGCGTCGAGATTTAAAATTGCTAACCAAAAAAACTATTTATTCTCAGGTAAGTAATGCACTAATAAGATAGGTTGAGTACTACTGACACATTATTAGGTATAAAAGAACAATAATCGGGTTAATAAGTAGTAGCCGATTGTTATAAGGGGTAGACTAAACAATGAGTCCTATTGAAAATCCCTTATGGAAATAAGTAAAATCAATTTTGAATTGACTAACCTGCCAGCATGAACTTGATAACGAGGATCCCAGACTATCGATCCATATAAAGATCATACCGGACAGACCGGAAGGGTCCCAAAATAATCTCGAAATAGCCCCGAAAAAGTCCCGAAATGACCCTAACGGGTGCCCGGACGGATCCCGAAAATCATCAAGAAATGATACCGGAAGTGACCCAAAAATATTCCGAAGGGATCCTAGAAGGATCCCAAAAACTATCCAGAAATGATCCCGTAAAAGTCACGAACTTACCCTGACGGGATTCCGAACGGATTGCTAAAATCATCCAGAAATGATGCCGAAGGGGTTTAAATATGATCCCAAAAAAGTGCTGAAACTACCTTAACGGGATCCCCAAAACCATCCAGAAATTATAGCGGAAGGATCCCCAAATGATCCCGAAATAGTCTCGAAATGACCTTGACAGGATTCCGAAAGCCATCTAGAAATATAACCGGAAGGATCCCCAAATGATCCCGGAATAGTCCCGAAAAAGTCCCGAAATAACTCCGAGGGGATCCCGGACGTATCCCGAAAATCATTCAGAAATTATCCCACATTTAGAAGGAGCAAATTTGCAAGTTTAACACGGCGTAACTCAAAAGCCGTTAAAGATATTACATTGAAATTTGGAAGAGACACAATTATATAGGCTGAAAGAAGAAAATCAAAATCGGTCAAAAACTACGCCCACTTTTTCTAAAGGTCTAACCTTAACAAAGTATGCCATAACTCTATGGTATTTAACTACATTTGACTGACAATCTACCAACAACAGCGTCTCAAGTGCACAGCTGGGTATGTAATGGTCGGTTTCAGCCGAACTTAGACTTTCTTATATGTTAACATTAAGAATTTGCATTTCAATAACATCGTGTTTTCACTTATATACTTACGTGTGTCAGCCGACATGGCAACTCTAACTAAGTAAAAAAGACGATTTGAGGAGAGAAATGAAATGAGCGAGACGAAGCAGTCTGTCTCGAACCTTCAGAACGAAACGTCGTATTTAACACAATCATAATTCGCTTATAATACATTAAAGTGTATATTCATTATTTCTAATAATAATACTTTCTTCATTTAACATTAAATAAACTAGCGTGCGTCTAATTAATTATTCGGAACTCTGAAAAACGTAAGTAGATATGCCATCGTGATAATATCAGAAGTGTGCGAAACCTATGCCACGTAAGGTTTGTCGCGTTAATAATAATTCGAGCATATTATAACAAATGTGAAAAATCTTTGCAACAATAAAAAGAAGTGTTGTGTTAATGATAAAATGCATTGAAAAACGAAAGCGTGCATAGTAAATAGTCATATATGTACATATGTACGAGGAAAAAAGTCCAACCGTGTCGAAAAACGTACAACGAAGTAGAAAAATTGCGTCGAAATTGTGAAATTGCAAAACACGAAAAAAATAAAAGAAACGGTAGTATACATACACACATAAATGTACATGCGTCTATATGTACATACGAACGTGCAACGCGTCGAGTTTGCAACGAACGGTCGGTTAAATTGAAAATTCTACGACTTTAGAGTTTCATCATAAAAACGAAAGGGATAGCGAAAATATTCCTATACTAAAACATATATGTGTTTATGTTGTATGCAAGAGCGTCGTTTCAACCATTTAAAACATCGCAAAACTTCTCAACTCGTAAAAGCTGAACTCGCATTTTCAATTTCTAATTAGACAAAAACATGAACTTTCGTAGTATGACAGTTAATGATCTGCGCAACAGATGTCGCGAGCGCGGAATTGCAAAGACGGGAAACAAACACACTTTAATCGAACGACTCGAAGAATATGAAAATGTAAACAAAACCGCGAACGCGAACGCAAATGATACATTTATGAGTGCAAATGAAACGATGCTAATGCAAAGAATAAATGAATTAGAAAAAACAATTACCGATTTGCAAGTGAGTGTAACGCAACGTGAGTGTGAAATGCCAACGCAAAGCAAAAGCACTCAAGTAGTATCTGAATTTCGTCCGTCGGTTGGTTCGTCACCACAGTCCGAACAAATTACAAGTTGCATAAATTCGTTTGTTTCGGTACCGCTTACGTGCGTGCCGCCAACTAGTGTATCATATACACACGCACATTCATCGCGAATGAGTACAAATATTCAACCACCGTATATATCAATAGCAAATGACGTGCACCCGTATATGCAAGTCAACGAGCATTCTTATTGGAATAGTGAGAATATTCACAATCTAAATTATATGCCACCCATGTCTGTTTATAATGGGCATGCTCAGTTGTGTTATGACGAAAATTTCACGCAAACGCGATTTTATAATGAACCGAATATAAGAAGCAATATGCAGTCGAATAGTGTTCATGCTCATATGCAACAAAATCATCCATTTTCAAATGTAAATATACGACAAAATCCGTATAGTAATGTGAATGAAGTGATAGCACTTCTACCCGAATTCGACCCGTCAAATGAAACATCACTAAGTGCAAATCAATTTATAAAAAGAATCGAAATGCTACGTACTGCATATCAGTGGAGTGACCAAGTGATATTATTCGCTGTACAGCAAAAATTAAAAGGGCATGCGAAATATTGGGTTGATTGTCAAAATATTTTTAAATCGTGGTCGGAATTCGTCGCGAAATTTTGTATTGATTTTGCAACCGTTGAAAACGTCGCGGATATACACATAAAATTGGGACGAACGCGTCGCCAACGTAACGAATCTCCGCAAGACTATTATTACAAAATGTTGTCGATGGGTACAAAAGGAGGAATTCCTGAATTTGCTATCGCGCGGTACATAATACACGGCATTAACGACCATGATCTCCGTAAAAAGATCTCGAACGATTACGAAAATTGCAATAAGTTGCTACGCGATATTCAAAATTATTCGGTGTACAATAACATAAAATACGAACCGCTGAACTATAAACAGAAAATCGACGAATATACGGCTACGTCCAAAAGCCAAACGAAAAATGTTGGTGAACGTGAAATACCAGCAAACGCTAAAGTAGGTGAACGCGAAACACCTAAATCGGTTAAATGCTATAATTGTTTAAAAACGGGACATATTTCAATAAATTGTTCAGAACCACAACGTGTCGAAAGATGTGAGACTTGTATACGTACATGTCATAAAGCAATAAACTGTAAACAAGCGAAAGCAAAACCTAAACCAAATACGACGGTGAATAAAATAAATGATGTAATTCAAGATACAAACTTGACAAAAGTAATCAAAGTAAACGATTTCGAAACAAAAGCTATCATCGACTCTGGTAGTACGTGTTCGCTAATCCGTCATTCTATAGCCGAAAAAGTGGGCAAACTTGTAGAATGTAAACGCGTCTTAAGAGGATTCGCAGGAGGCGAATATATGTGTAAAGCAAACATTTCAGTTGTACTTGAAATTGACAAAAATCATAACCAAGCCGTATTATTAGTGGTTAACGATGATCACATTGATGAAGATGTACTCCTCGGAAGAGATGTGTTTTGTAATAACAAAAATAGGCTGGTTATAGAAAACAACAAGTGTAGTTTCGAGAAATTAGAGAACGTGTCGAATATCTCAACGAATGAACGATCGGAATTGAAAGCTATTATTGAAGCAAACCGCGATATATTTTCTGAGTCTGTATCCGACCTAGGTACATGCACAGTCTCGAAAATGAATATCGAATTAACCAACGATAAGCCAATAACTTTAAAGCCATATAGAGTGCCGTTCGCTAAACGTAAAATAGTATCTGATATTGTATCTGAACTATTAACAAATCGAATAATTCGTCATTCGGAATCACCTTACGCGTCACCGGTCGTGTTAGTTGAAAAAGCCAATGGGGAATCGCGATTATGCGTGGACTATAGAGCGCTAAATAAAGTTACGGTGAAACAACCATATCCCATGCCAATAATCGACGAATATTTCGCACAACTATCGGGAAATAGTTATTTTACGACATTGGACTTACGGATGGGATATCACCAAATAGAAATCGAAGAGTGTGCGAAAAAGTTTACTGCTTTCGTGACTACGGATGGTCACTATGAATACAATAGAATGCCATTTGGCCTGGTAAATGCGCCTTCTGTATTCCAACAAGTAATGAATAAAATAATTGCGAAAATGAGAGCGGGTGAAATACTCGTATACTTGGATGACGTCATAATTCCAAGTAAAACGGTTAAAGAAGGTTTATCACGTCTTACAAAATTCTTAAATATCTTACGAGAAAATGGTTTAACACTACGTTTTTCAAAATGTAATTTTCTGGCTGAAGAAATACACTATTTAGGCCACGTAATAAATAAAAATGGTATAAAACCGGGAGAAAAGAAAATAAGCGCTATCAAAAACTTTAAAGTACCATCTAGTATAACGGAAACTAGACGATTTTTGGGTTTAACTGGGTTCTTCCGGAAATTCGTACCGGAATACGCGCTAATTTCGAAACCAATAACGAAACTTCTCGCGAAATCAAACGAATCTTTTGTATGGGGTCGTGAACAACAAGAAGCATTCGAAACCTTGATCGAACGTTTAAGCAACGCACCAATTCTGGCGTTGTACGATAGGATGGCCGAGCATGAAGTACACACCGACGCATGTAGTGTTGGCCTTGCCGGTGTGCTACTTCAGTCAAACGACAATAAAACGTGGAAACCAGTATTTTATTTTAGTAGGCATTGCACGAGTGCAGAAAGTAATTATCATGCGTACGAACTCGAGGTACTCGCCGTAGTCGAATCCCTCGAACGCTTTCGAATGTATGTACTAGGCAAGCATTTTCGACTAGTAACGGACTGTTCTGCCATAGCTAAAGTCAAAACTAATAAAGAATTAAAATCTCGTATCGCGCGTTGGTGGATGAAACTTTTAGAATTTGATTTCGATATAATTCATCGCCAAGGCACACGTATGGCTCATGTCGATGCTTTGAGTCGCGCACCAGATCAGCCACCAAACGACGTAGAACCGGCTGGGTTGGTAATGAAAGTTAATACTTCATCCGAAGACTGGCTCTTGACAATGCAGTTGCAAGACCCAACGTTATCATCGATAGTATCAGTACTTAAGCAAGAGAAGAAAACAGATCAAGACGCCCAAATTCGACAAGACTACGAAATTAAGGATCATCGATTATATCGCCGTACAAAAGATGGGTTACGATTCGTTGTACCAAAATCAGTTCGTTGGAGAGTAGTGCATTCTTGCCATGACGAAATGGGACATTTTGCACTCGACAAAACGATCCAACGAATTTCGACACATTTTTGGTTTCCTAAAATCCGCAAATACGTTAAAGATTATTTAGCAGCATGTCCAGATTGTTGCTACAACAAATCTCGTCACGGTGTGGCTGAAGGTAGGCTGCATTATAGTGAACCTGATCCCATGCCATTTCGGATCCTTCACGTCGATCACTTAGGACCTTTCGTCAAAAGTAATCGTGGAAATTGCTACGTTCTGGCAATATCCGATAGTTTTTCCAAATACCTGGTAGTGAAGCCAGTACGCAATACGAAAACCACCGCGGTAATCAACGCACTAAACGATATGACAAGCTACTTTGGACTGCCTGTCAAAATCATCACCGATAGAGGTACATGTTTTACCTCGAAGCAATTCGAACAGTTTTGTGAAAAAAATTCGATCCAACATATTAAAAACGCCGTACGTACACCTCGCGCCAACGGCCAGGTTGAGCGAGCTAACCAAACCATATTAAATTATCTTCGAACATCGACCGATAAACCGAAAGAGTGGGATTGTCATCTACGAAACGTGCAATGGTCAGTCAACTCACAGCGCAACGATACGTCAGGTTATTCGCCGAACGAACTAATTTTTAATTTTCGTCTCCGCGATATCGTACAAAATAAGCTAATTGCAGCTATTCACGATACAACCGATAATCCGAATCCGCTACCAATCGACGAAAAACGGCAACAAGCCCTTGAAAATATTAACCACGAACGAGAAAAATGGAAACGTAGGTTCGACGATAAGCACCGTACTCCGACAACATACACTGAAGGTAACCTCGTTGTTATTGAAAACGAGCCAGCAGCAACTGGCGAATCGAGAAAGCTGGAACCCAAGTTTCGCGGTCCATACGTTATTACCCGAAGCTTGGGAAACGACCGATACCTCATAGAAGATATTCCTGGTATAAAAATAACAAATCGCAAATTCTGCTCAATATTTAGTACCGACAAAATAAAGCCCTGGTGTCACAGTGCACCCGAGCTCGACGAATACGACGACGACGACGACCCTGATCAAATCGAGGTCGATTTGGAGTCAGGAAAGGCCGAATTGTCAGCCGACATGGCAACTCTAACTAAGTAAAAAAGACGATTTGAGGAGAGAAATGAAATGAGCGAGACGAAGCAGTCTGTCTCGAACCTTCAGAACGAAACGTCGTATTTAACACAATCATAATTCGCTTATAATACATTAAAGTGTATATTCATTATTTCTAATAATAATACTTTCTTCATTTAACATTAAATAAACTAGCGTGCGTCTAATTAATTATTCGGAACTCTGAAAAACGTAAGTAGATATGCCATCGTGATACGTGTGTCTTAGCGTAACAACTGACAGGCCTTTTAAACGCATTCACTGAAGGAAGCCATGAATGTATTCATTAAAAAAATATGTATATATTTCCAAAATAAGTCAAATTTTTCCGCTGGAAATTATTTCCTCAAAATAATGAAATATTTCTGAACACATGGAATCATTACAAATGGGAAAAACAAAAACAATTGGAAAAATATTTCTATGAAGAAAAATTATTTTATTTTTCTTGTTCTGATTTTTTTTGTTTTGAATGTTGAAAAGATAATCCTATTTTCAGAGCGATTAAGATTGTAATTCTGTGAAAGAACTTTTTCTCGAAACAGCGCTAGTATTCCCTCTTTCGAAGTACAAACACGGGGCCATGTTGTCCGTTCACCCTAATGCCGCTATACTGCTAGGGCCTAAACTGACGTCGTCCCGAGGCCTTCAGCCTTGTTTCAATTGCTAGCGCTACATTTTTCGCCATAAGGCCTGCAGGTGGGATGTGCAGAATGGTATTCAATGCTGCTTTCATGGTAGTTTTCAGGGCTCCCGTTATGATAATCAATCAAGTTTTTTGGTAAACGTACTTTTTGTGTGGGTATAACAATTGCACGTGCCTTTGGCGTAAGCATGTTGTGGTTCATTTATATTAGATTTGATGTATATATCTATTAATATCTCCAGGGTTTGGAGCAAAAAGGATGTCAAACTTATGTGTCTGTAGTCTTTCGGGTGCGAGGGCTTATTCTTCCTGATTTCGGTATGAAAACTTCTGAAGGGGTTCTCTACGAAAAGTTATGTAACATGTTTACCGTCTAACGTTTTCTTAACTTTTTTTATGTTTTCCAGATAACGAAAAAACTACAGTATTATCCCCCAAATCCAAAGGCAACTTATAGTTCAATTAGACTGCTAGTCATATCTGACGGTATTTAACGATTTTACGCAGTAAAAATTTCCATGCTCAGTTCTGACGGTATTTAACGATTTTACGCAGTAAACAACTCTTACTTTTAAATAATTAAACTATTGTTATAAAGCCATATGTCAGTGTGTAAACACTTTTTTCATTATCAAACAAACAAAATGCTTAAGAGTAAACAAAATATATTTCCTGGTTTTTGTTATTGATATTAGAGATAGATTAGATATTGGCTTACGTAGAATCTTTCTTGTTATTCAAAAGTGATAAATAAAATTCGCTACGTTTTATTTGATTAGTCAAAAGCCCTTCATTAGTCAAAAACACTTGAAACGCCACAAGTCATAAATATAATCAAACTAGCCTAAAAAATTTCCGTTTTCAGTTTTGACGGCATTCAGTGATTTTACGCAGCAAACAACTCTTATTTTTAACTAATTAATCTATTGTTTTAAAGACATATGTCAGTGTGTAAACACTTTCTTCATTAACAAACAAAAAAATTCATAACAGTAAACAAAATATATTTCCTATTGACTTACGCAGAATATTTCTTGTTATTCAAAAGTGTTAATTAAACTTCGCTACGTTTTATTTGATTAGTCAAAAGCCTTTAATTAGTCAAACACACTTGAAACGCCATAAGCAAAGAATGTAATCAAACTAGCCTTTACCCGCGGCCTGTCCGCAAGGAGAAAATAAAATATATGGGATATTTACGTTAGCATGCTTATCAAGTTATCTGTTTAAAAACTGTTTTGTCTAATGTATTTTGTTTTTGTAATAGAGTAAAAAAATAATAATAATAAATGAGCTGATAACATGAAAGGCACGCTTACGTAAATAGTACAATGGAGTTACTCGAATTACCAAAATTCGTTTTTTTTTTAAGTTATATTAATTAATATGAAACGAACTAACCCAGACAACTATCAAGAAATGATGACGGAAGGGTCCCCAAAACCATACAGTAACGATCCCGGAAGGGTCCCGAAAAGATCAAGAAATAGTCCCTAAAGAGTATAGAAATGACACCGATTGGATCCTGGATGGATCCCAAAAACCATCCAAAAATGATCCCGGAAGGGTCTCCGCTTGATCCCGACATAGTTCAGAGAACGAGGGAATTCCGGACGTATCCCAAAAACCATCTAGAAATGATGCCGGAAGGGTCATCAAATGATCCCGAAATAATCCAGAAAAAGTCACGAAATGACCCCGACTGGATCACAAACTGATACCAAAAACCATCCACAAATGATCCCGGAAGGGTCTCGAATAATCCCGACATAGTTCAGAAAAAGCCACGAAATATCCCGAGGGAATTGCCGACGTATCCCGAAAACTATCCAGAAATGATGCCGGAAGGGTCCCCAAATGATCCCGAAAAAGTCGCGAAATTACCATTATGGCGTCTCGAAAACCATACAGTAATGATCCCGGAAGGGTTCAGAAAAGATCCCGAAATAGTCCCGAAATGACTCTAACGGGATCCCGGAATGATCCCGAAAAAAATGATGCCGGAAGTGTTCTAAATGATCTCGAAATAGTCCCGAAAAGGTTCCGAAATGATCCTAACCGGATGCTGGACGGATCCTGAAAAACCATACAGAAATGATGCCGGAAGAATCCAAAATGATCCCGAAAAAGTGCCGAAATAATACCGGAGGGATCCCCAAAAGAAACCGGAATAGTCACGGCAATATTCATGAAATGACCCCGTCGGGATCCCGGACGGATCCCTAAAACTATACAGAAATGATCCCGGAAAGGTCCCAAAATGGTCCCGAAATAGTCCCGAAATTACCCCGGCGGTATCCCGGACGGATCTCGAAAACCATCCCGAAATGATCCCAGAAAGGTCTCGATATGAACCTGATGGGATTACAAATAAGGTGAAGCTAATTATAAAAGCATGTTAATAAGGCAGCGGGCGCGTTGAAGCGAATGAAAAGCTACAAAGCGTGCTAATAAAAACAATTGAAACAGGGAGGATGGCGGGAGGAGACGGAGAGCACCACCGATCGTTTTTCCAAAATTTTATAGATCTCGATCTGTATGAGCCGGATACAAAAAATTATTGATTTTGGAGAACATTTATATTGAGGTCTAACAATTTATAGATTTTGCATCAGAGGTCGTAAGGGGGTGGGGATGGGCGGACGGAGGGTGTCACTGCTCACTTTGTAAGCCCTCGACTTATTTGACCCATTTAGTTTGTAATATTGGTGAAGGTCAGTATACGTAAAGTTATAATGTGTAAAAATTATCAAAAAGTAATTATTTACTTATTTTGTTTAAAGCTGGCTTCAGGTCAAATTGAGTAAAACACAATACGTTTAAGTTTTACTACCAATATATTTCGGCTACTCTTCCGGTAACCGTCTTCAGGGCGTAACTATTGACAAAATCAAAACAAAATAAAATAAAACATTAACAATTGCACATATTAAAAATTATAAAATTGAACAAAATATATGTACATACATTGCATTTATTTACACGTCTGCTCTGTCTGACGTGGAGCTGTGTACTGTCTTGTTGGAAAGTAAATATTTGTAGCTGTGCGCGCAGTTCGCTATATCTGTCTTATAATTGAGCCTAATGTTTGTATCTTTGTCGACGATATGTAACATTTCTAGAGTGAAACGTTTGCTATAATGTTGTTCTTGCTGGAGAATCTTTGTTTCTTCAAAATTTGGTGTATGTGCTCTCATTTTAGAGTGCATCATGAGTGCTGTTTTTTGATTCATTACATTATGGCAATGTTTTAAATCCGACTTGTGTTGGGCAAGTCTACTCTTCAATTTTTGTTTGCTTGTTCCTACATAAACACTATGGCAAGGCTCATTGTTTTTTCCTCCTTTGCATGGAATTTCATAAACTACGTTACTTTTTTCCATTTCGGGTATTTTAGATTTTGTTTTGCTGAAAAAGTTTTTCAAGGTATTAATAGGTTTGTGTGCTATTTTAATATTTTCTTTATTGTAACAATCTGACGTCGCGAGTCGTTCAGAGAGTTGAGGTACATAAATAACTGATTTGAATATTACTGGGTTTTCGGATTTTTGCTTTTGGTTTTGATGTTTTGATTTATTTAATAAGCTTTTAATAGTTTTATCGGGGAAATCGTTATTCCTTAGTAATACAAATATTTCTTTTTCTATTTGGTTGTGGTACATCTCATCTGAACTTTGTAACATCCTTCGAATACAGCCCATTGCTGTATTTCGTATCATCGCCTTTGGGTGTTTAGAAAAAAGTTGACGATTCGTCCTGATGCCGTCGGTTTATTATACCACTTTAATTTGAGTACATTTCCATACTTGTTTATCATTGAATCAAGAAAAGGTAATTTTCCGTCTTGTTCTAGTTCTATGGTGAATTGTATACTTTTGTTGAAAGAGTTTAGCGCGTTTAAAGTGTTTTGTACCTCCTTTGCACTTACTATTGCAAACAAGTCATCGACATACTTTGTAAGCAATCTTGGTTTGCATCCCAATTTTTCCAATGTGTTTTCCAAAAGTTTTTTCATTATTATGTCTGCAATCACTGGCGAAGCAGGTGATCCCATTGGCATGCCTTTTATTTGCGTATATATAGTGTCGTTGTATTTAAAATATCTACTTTCCTGAATACAGAATTTTACTATTTCCATAAATAAATGCTTTGGTATCATTGTGTGTTCTTGTATTATTGTCCATTTTTCTAAAATAACGTCAAGTGCTAATTGTATAGGTATACTCGGGAATAGGGAAATAACATCAAATGATATAAGTTTTTCGTCATCACCTATGTAGGCATTGTTTACTCTTTCTTTAAAATCTAGTGTGTTTCGTATATTATATATGGAGTTCGCTGTTAAATTTTTGAGTATATCCGTAATATATTTACATAATCCGTACGATGGCGATCCGATTGCCGAACATATCGGTCTAAGTGGTAATCCTTCCTTATGTGTTTTGGGTAAGTAAGTGGTACAATAAACCGATGGCATCAGGACGAATCGTCAACTTTTTTTCTAAACACCCAAAGGCGATGATACGAAATACAGCAATGGGCTGTATTCGAAGGATGTTACAAAGTTCAGATGAGATGTACCACAACCAAATAGAAAAAGAAATATTTGTATTACTAAGGAATAACGATTTCCCCGATAAAACTATTAAAAGCTTATTACATAAATCAAAACATCAAAACCAAAAGCAAAAATCCGAAAACCCAGTAATTTTCAAATCAGTTATTTATGTACCTCAACTCTCTGAACGACTCGCGGCGTCAGATTGTTACAATAAAGAAAATATTAAAATAGCACACAAACCTATTAATACCTTGAAAAACTTTTTCAGCAAAACAAAATCTAAAATACCCGAAATGGAAAAAAGTAACGTAGTTTATGAAATTCCATGCAAAGGAGGAAAAAACAATGAGCCTTGCCATAGTGTTTATGTAGGAACAAGCAAACAAAAATTGAAGAGTAGACTTGCCCAACACAAGTCGGATTTAAAACATTGCCATAATGTAATGAATCAAAAAACAGCACTCATGATGCACTGTAAAATGAGAGCACATACACCAAATTTTGAAGAAACAAAGATTCTCCAGCAAGAACAACATTATAGCAAACGTTTCACTCTAGAAATGTTACATATCGTCGACAAAGATACAAACTTTAGGCTCAATTATAAAACAGATATAGCGAACTGCGCGCACAGCTACAAATATTTACTTTCCAACAAGACAGTACACAGCTCCACGTCAGACAGATCAGACGTGTAAATAAATGCAATGTATGTACATATATTTTGTTCAATTTTATAATTTTTAATATGTGCAATTGTTAATGTTTTATTTTATTTTGTTTTGCTTTTGTCAATAGTTACACCCTGAAGACGGTTACCGGAAGAGTAGCCGAAATATATAGGTAGTAAAACTTAAACATATTGTGTTTTACTCAATTTGACCTGAAGCCAGCTTTAAACAAAATAAGTAATTAATTAAGAAACAAAGATTCTCCAGCAAGAACAACATTATAGCAAACGTTTCACTCTAGAAATGTTACATATCGTCGACAAAGATACAAACTTTAGGCTCAATTATAAAACAGATATAGCGAACTGTGCGCACAGCTACAAATATTTACTTTCCAACAAGACAGTACACAGCTCCACGTCAGACAGAGCAGACGTGTAAATAAATGCAATGTATGTACATATATTTTGTTCAATTTTATAATTTTTAATATGTACAATTGTTAATGTTTTATTTTATTTTGTTTTGATTTTGTCAATAGTTACGCCCTGAAGACGGTTACCGGAAGAGTAGCCGAAATATATTGGTAGTAAAACTTAAACGTATTGTGTTTTACTCAATTTGACCTGAAGCCAGCTTTAAACAAAATAAGTAATTAATTAAGAGGTCGCCAAAAATCACAATTAAAAAGTAATTATTCGAAGGGGTTGTGGGACCCGCGCCCCCTTTCCATGTTCCAAAAAAATTTCGCCAGTAAACTATTGTCTCTGACCCAATTTTCATCAAAATCCGTGTAGCCGTTCTGGCGTGATTCAGAGACTATTGGCTATATGTGTGCCAAATTTCATCCAAATCCGTCCAGCCGTTCTTGCGTGATTGAGGCAAAAAGACAAACGTCTGGACAAACATCCAAACTTTCCCATTTATAATATATATTAGATTAGATATTAGATTAGATTATATTAGATAGATTAAGATTAAGGTAAGATTAAGGTTTAATTTAATAGAGAATGGTGCTGGCTGGGAATCCTATTGTGCCATTCCCTATCATATCATGAAATAACAACATTACCGTGTCCATTCAATTAGAACTTGTGCAGCAGTAGCTAACAATAGTTTGTCACACTTACCTTTAAATCTTGAGCTTGTATTTGCTTAACACATCGTGGCTTAGGAGAGTGCCAAACTTTTCGTTGATAATCAAGCAAACCTGTTTCCGTGATTCGTCGTAAACTAAAAGTAAAAAATAAAAATTATGCATGAAATAAACGAATTTTTAAAAAGTTGCAGTGAAATAATGAATTTAATATTTAGGAAGGAAACCGTGTGATAATTTTTCAGTCGTGCAACTTTATTTTTAACGCACTTTTAAATAAAAAATATAAAAATCGAAAGCTCTTTATACATCTGCGAGTGCAGCGCTTAAATTGAATGCCGGGAAGTTCGCGAGCTTTATGAGTATTTAGAGATTCGAGAATCTCGCGAGAAGCCGAGACTCGCGAGATATTTTTTTATTTGAACAAACTTGAAAGCTGTTGTTGTTGTTGTATTAAAGATGAAGACACTCCCCGAAGATTTTTTTCCCTTTGTCGATTTTGATGGTCCTTTGCCGAAAACCTCGTAATTGTGGTCCGATTTTGCTCTTTTTGGAAAAAAAATTACATACAGTCCGGTAGAAGGACATCGAAATACTTTGGGGCACATAAGTTCAAATTTTGAAAGCCAAGGTCAAGTAAAAAATTCAGGTACCGGTAGAAGTGACGTCAAAATACTTTGGAGCACATAAGTGCAAAAACTAAAAACTTGAAAAAAGTAATAAAAAAAAATTTTAGTTAAACTGTTTTATTGAAAACAGTACTTACATTAAGTAAAAATAATACTAAAAACTAGAAAATAATTAGGTAGGTCCTAGGTAATAGTCATCACACTCAAGGGCTTTGATCAGAAAAATATATCATATCTTTACACACGATGTGTTTATATGTGTATTAAGAAGACTAACCGAACCTTAATCAGACTATGCTACGCCTAATGTTTTTAGTAATTTCACGCGCCTAGCGCTTTTATTTATTTGTTTGATCAATGCACTAGATTTATGAGGAGTATGATGACTAGTAATCCAGGACCTACCTAATTATTTTCTAGCTTTTACTATTATTATTACTTAATGAAAGTATAGTTTGCAATAAAACAATTTAACTGAAATATTTTTTTAAACTATTGCATAGATTATATCGCGGGCTTGGCGACTCAATAAAAAAAACCGTAACGGATATTTGTCAAAAAAGGTTCGAAAATGTTCGAAAAAGGTTCGGTGTTAGCAACAAGCCAAATTCATAAAATTGGATTTCTATCATAAAGTTAAAGTTAAAGTTAAAGTTAACGCTAGAGTTAAAGCTAAAGTTAAATGTAAAGTTAAAGTTAAGGTTAAAGCTAAAGTTAAAGTTAAAGTAAAATTTAAAGTTAAAATTAAAGTTAAAGTCAAAGTTAAAGTTAAGGTTAAGGTTAAAGTTAAAGTTAAAGTTAAAGTTAAAGTTAAATTTAAAGTTAAAGCTAAAGTTAAAGTTAAAGTTAAAGTTAAAGTTAAAGTTAAAGTGAAAGTTAAAGTTAAATTTAAAGTTAAAGCTAAATTTAAAGTTAAAGTTAAAGTTAAAACTAAAGTTTTTTTTTTTTTTTTTTTTTTTTTTTTGTGTTTCGTGGAAGGAGGAAATGCTTTATGCACTGACCGGGATATTTAAGCCTCACTGCGAGACTCTCCGAGTGTAGGACTCCCTTCTGCCATGAAGGCCTACCCACTAAAACCTAACCTCCCACGGCCCGCGCAAATCCCCGTACCTGGGACCGCGTTTAGCATTACTTCGGGTACGGGTGCGCGCTACGTGAGCTCTATGGCTACTCTCACGCTAATGGGCTAGGCATCCGTCTTCTCGTTTACTGGTAAGTATATGCCTCACATATGTGCTGACCGTATCCCATCTGTCTCTTCGACAGGTCATGTTATTAATGACACTGCCCGGGGATAGGTCGCCAAGTACCTCTTCTACCCTCCTTCGCTGATGGGAGAAGTGCCTGCATTCGAAGAAGGTGTGGCGTACATCGTCTATTTCCCCACAGTACAGACAGCTCGGGCTATCAACCTTACCCATTCTGTGTAGGTATTTGCGGAAGTAACCATGTCCCGTTAGAAACTGGGTCAGGTAAAAGTCTACCTCTCCGTGCGGTCGCTTCAACCATGGATCAAGTTCAGGGATTAGTTCCCTAGTCCACTTTCCTACGATGCTGTTGCTCCACTGATCTTGCCAACGTCGGATCGATTCTTCTCGCGCCTGCATGGCAACAGCAGCTCTACTTGCTTGCGATCCGTTGTCATATATTGTTTTTCTTTCCTCAACGAGAAGATATATCGGTATGGTTCCCGCAACGACCAGGACAGCTTCAGCTGATACCGTGTGGTAAGCCGAAGATATTCGCAGCGCCCCTCTGCGTTGGACCGAGGTGAGGGCGACTCGGTTCTTCCGGTATTTCATTGCGTCCGCCCAGATTTCTGCACCATATAAGAGTATAGAATCCGAGGCTGATGCAAGCAACTTCCTTGTGCATGGCTTTGGGCCACCTGTGTTTGCCATTAATCTACTCAACTGCGCTATTATGCGCGCAGCTCTTTCGCAGGTCCCTCGTATGTGATCCGAGAAGTTGAGTTTGCTGTCTAACCTCACTCCCAGATATTTCGCTGAAGCGAGTGTTTCTATTGGCTGGTCCCCAACCATCATGTTCCTGGTAGTGGGAATACGTCTCTTTGTGAGGATAACGATCTCCGTTTTGGCTGTTGCTAACTGGAGACCGTGCTCAGCCATCCACCTATTTACATTACGCATGACCTGGTTTAATTTTAGCTGTGCCAGCTCGCAGCTTGGTGCTGTTATCACAGCTGCCACGTCGTCTGCAAATGCAACGAGGAAGGTGCTTTCTGGCATGTCTAATCGAAGAAGACTGTCGTAAGTTATATTCCAGAGATCGGGACCTAGTACCGAACCCTGGGCTGCTCCACCTGTTATTTTTACCTTTTTTTGACCGTGAGTACTTTCATATATTAGATACCTCTCTCTTAGGTAGTCCCTTAAAATTTCTAACAAATATTGCGGTACTTTGAAAGTGCTTTCTAGTGCCTCAAGCATGTCCTCCCACCTAGCTGAGTTAAAAGCGTTTTTGACGTCCAGCGTGACCAGCAACACTATAGGTCTTGCTCTGTGGCACGCTGTCTCGGCTTTCTTGACTGCGTCTATAACTTCTGCTATGGCATCCATTGTAGAGTGCCCCCTCCGAAAACCATGCTGTCTGGGCGAGAGTCCTCCGGCGTCCTGTAACGCTCTGGTGAGGCGTTGCTTCAGGAGACTCTCCATCAATTTCCCTGCTGTGTCCAACATACATAGGGGACGGTAGGATGATGGAGAGTTGGGATCTCCTTTCCCTTTTGGAATGAGAACCAGTCGTGCTGTCTTCCATATGGTGGGGAAAATTCTTTCTTCGAGACATTTGTTGTACATGTGCAACATAAGTTCTGGGCAGTCGTTTGCAGCTAGTCTAATTGCCTCCGCGGGTATTCCGTCCGGCCCAGATGCTTTCCTAGGTTTCATAGTTCGCACGGCAGTTTTAAGCTCTTCTTCTTGGAATGGTTCCACGTTGCGATCTTCATGGGTAACGTACCCGCCCTCCCTAGGCAGTTGGGTGGGAAACAGGCCATCCACAATGTTCCTTATTTGGTTCTCGTCCATCAGCTGGTTTGGCGGACGGAACTTCTTCATTACTATCTTATATCCCTGCCCCCATGGGTCTCGATCCACTTCCTCGCAAAGCGCTTTCCAGCACTTAAGCTTGCTTTGCTTAATGGCAGCACTAAGAGCTTTCTTCGCTCCTTTGTACGCTTCCGACTTTTCTAGAGCCTCAGGCCTGCCGCGCGCGCAAGTTGCTAGCCTTCGCATCCTGTGGCATATTTTCCGCAGCTCCGCGATTTCGCTATTCCACCAGTATACCTGCTTTTTACCCCTCCACACTCCCCTCCGTGGCATAGAGAGGTTGCAAGCGTGGCGAAGACAGCTCATTGTCTTTTCAACCGTCTCTTCCGTCGGACTGGAGTTGTTGATTATCCGTCGGGCATCCCCCAGTACTGATGCGGAGAACGTGGCAGAGTCGACCTTGGATGCGTCCCATGCTTTTGTTCTGCGTGGCCCGTTCGGAATCTGCCTCTGACCGGGATCGTTTAGGTGGAAAGTGATGTAGTTGTGATCGCTGCCAGTCAGATCCTCTATGACTCTCCATCCAGCAGCGGTCAGCAGCAGGCTTTCTGACACTAGTGTTACATCGGGGATCGAGTATCCAAAGCCTGGCCGTCGGTATGTAGGGGTCATACCAGTGTTAAGCACGTTTAAACCGAGCCTGGCTGTCATCTCAAGGACTAACCTTCCACGGGTGTTCGTCTGCGGCATTCCCCATTCGACGGCTCTTGCGTTAAAGTCTCCCGCCACAACCAGGTTACTAGTCCCTCAGGTCGTCTTCAATAAGTTCAAGCTTCTCCCTGAACGTTTGAATGGGATCATTCGGGGACAAGTAGCAGCTTACTATTGTGGTATTATTCGTAGTTAGGCGGACGTAGCCTTGTCCGGCAACACGGTTCACAATATTGGCGTTTGCATCTGTCATCCAGATTGCGGCGGTGCCGGTGTTGTCTATATGCCAATCATTTCGGGCTCTATAGGGTTCGCTGATGATAACGCTGTTAGCTTTATGGTCTAAGACCAACTGTTGTAGTAGCTCATCAGCAAGTCTGCTCCGGTTTAGGTTGCCTTGGATAAAACTAATCACTATTGAATTGAGACTTTGGCCTTTGCAACAGCGAGTGCCGCTCTGAAAATGCTGCATGCTCCAGATCCAGGGACATGATCGAGCTTCTGTGTATTACACAGGTAACATTTTGGAGCTGCGGTACAGGCCGAAGCTTTGTGGCCGCTTTGCCCACACTTCCAGCAGGCATTACTCCTGTCTGGACCCTTGCATTCTGCCTTCCGGTGTCCGTAGCCGAGACACCTAAAGCAGCGTTGTACTTCTGCTCGCTGTCTGATTCGGCACTGTATCCATCCGATCGAAATTTTACCTTTTTTGAGTAGGGCTTTGCCAATATTCTCGTCCACTTCGACGACCGCCATTTTCTGTTTTCTTTGGTTTGCTGCGAACACAGAGACACGGAGAGGTCTAGTGATTTCTTCTTTTCCGACCTCCCTCCTTATTGCGTCTTGGATTTCTGTTTCAGTTGTGAGACAGTCCATGCCAAGTACTTCCAACTTCATCCGCTTGGAGAGCTGTTGTGCTTCACCGACCTCTCCTACTGCACTACCTATAGCTGCTCTGAAGGCCGTCTGGTCACTGCAGCGCGCCGTTTCAATCAGTACGTTACCAGATTTGGTTTTTCGTACTTACCGTACCACCGTGCCTGTGTCATTAGGGCGGAGCTGGCCGCGTATGGCCCCTAGTACCTGGGCATAGCTTTTGCCTTCCACAGGTTTTACCACAAAAGTTGCTGCTTGTCTCCTCTTTCTCGCCCGTTTTTGAGCTTTAGGAGCTTGGACGGGGGTTGCCTGCTTGGCTGGCTGGGCCCGCTGTTTCAGCCTCCGGCGCGCTACATTGGACCAAGACTCACCTTGTGAAAGCGTATTTGTTCTTTCATCTCGTTTCTTTTTGTCTTCCAAGTCCTCCGAGTGGGAATCTGAGCTCGTTCGTGCCCTCTTGCTTTTTCGGCCCGATTCTCTGCTCTCATCTACCTTTTGGGCCCTTAACGATCCCATGCAGCTTAACGCTTCCTCGAGAAGAGCCATATCGGTTTTTATGTCCTTGGACACGGTCTTCTGCTTGAGAGCGGTTTCCTGCATCTCGCGCAGCACTGATACCGCGTACTCCAGCAGTTCGTCTTGGCTCTTCCCTTCGAGGCTTGTGTATGAGAGTGAGCCTCTTGGCGGAGTCGCACGTTTCTCCTTCCCAACAGCGCGCTGTGCAACGACATTGGGTGAGCCGACCGACGCTTTTTCCCTTGCAGTAGCAGGTGTTGACTGGCTGGGGTTATTGCGCAGCTGTGCTTTCGCTGCCTTTGTCTTTTCCGCCGATTCGGTGCCTTGTGTGGGCATTTCCGACAAGGTCGCTTTAGCGGGGGTTGTTAAAACCGGCGATCTCAGCACTTTAGTGCTCTTCTTGAACACCGCTTCATCGCCCCTTTCTTTCTCGCTTTCTCTACTTTTATCTTCCTTTGTTTTTTTATTTTGTTGCTCATTTGTTCTATTGGGTCTCCGCTTCAAGCCGCTATCTCCGCACGATGTGCAGTCGCCGTCTTCAATTCCCGTGGTTATCTTTGCAGAAGCAGGGAGGACACGCGTGGGTTGACACAGGTCCTTATGGGAGTCTGTGTTCAGAGCCAGAATACAGCGTTAGTCAGGAGTCGTCTCAACTGAGCCTGCACCACCAACTTAATGGCGACGTGCTTCGAACGTACTTGAAGACCTGCCAAGGTTTTAACGAGACGGAGACGATGCCGATATTAACCTACCAGCCGTTTCGGCAAGGTGTCACCCTTGCTTATTAAGGTAGTAGCCTATCGTCATCGCCAGCCCGTAGCAATCAGTTCATAATCATATTTCCAGTTTTGGTCAACAGGATCTTACTGGTCTCGATCCTGTGGATGCTTGATGGGGTATTTTAGGGCGGCATCCTATCGCCCTTCCACCGGAACTTTGGGATGTGTTGCCCTTAGAGCAACACATTCCCATTTTTCCACTGGATTGCTCGTTTTGGTTCGCCCTGAGTACTTAATTCACTCACTAAAGCTAAAGTTAAAGTTAAAGTTAAAGTTAAATTTAAAGTTAAAGTTAGAGTTAAAGTTAAAGTTAAATTTAAAGTTAAAGTTATAATTAAAGTTAAAGTTAAAGCTAAAGTTAAAATTAAAGTTAAAGTTAAAGTTAAAGTTAAATTTAAAGTTAAAGTTAAAGATAAATTTAAGTTAAAGTTAAAGTTAAAGCTAAAGTTAGAGTTAAAGTTAAAGTTAAAGTTAAAGTTAAAGTTAAAGCTAAAGTTAAAGTTAAAGTTAAAGTTAAAGTTAAAGTTAAAGTTAAAAATTAAAGTTAAAGTTAAAGTTAAAGTTAAAGTTAAAAATAAAATTAAAATTAAAGTTAAAGTTAAAGTTAAATTTAAAGTTAAAGTTAAATTTAAAGTTAAAGTTAAAGTTAAAGTTAAAGTTAAAGTTAAATTTTAAGTTAAAGTTAAAGTGAATGTTAAAGTTAAAGTTAAAGATAAAGTTAAAGTTAAAGTTAAAGTTAAAGTTAAAGTTAAAGTTAAAATTAAAGTTAAAGTTAAAGTTAAAGTTAAAGTTAAAGTTTAAGTTAATGTTAAAGTTAAAGTTAAAGTTAAAGTGAATGTTAAAGTTAAAGTGAAAGTTAAAGTTAAAGTTAAAAATAAAGTTAAAGTTAAAGTTATAGTTAAAGTGAAAGTTAAATATTAACTTCTCATTTATATGTGTATATGTGTATGTGTATATGTTTATTAAGTCTATGATCGAAAAGGATCTTACAGACTAGATACAAATGAATAGAAAGATATAAAAACTATATAGTCAAACTTATATACGTAATTACCGTGTAAATAATAAAAAAGAAAAAAGATAACAATGAGATGAATAAATAATAAAAATAAATTACAGCCACAAATCCAGAGAAGACTTGAACGTACTTCTCGACAAAGAGAAATCAAGAAGGAAACTCCCTGAGAGTCTATTAAATACGGTAAGTGCGCCGAAAATCGGGTCAAACATGCAATAGTTAGCTCTACCGACACGCAAGTAAAAGGGCAAGAAAGTACGAAGACACCTATTAGGTACATTAAAATTAACTTTAGCTAGAAGAGATGAACAGTCCAAAGGGCCAGCGATGAGATCATAAACAAACATTAGTAGATGCGCAGTTCTCCGGATTTCAAAAGACTGGAGATTGATAAGTATGCATCGCGAGTAATAGGATGGGGTTGGATCATCAATGTTAATAGAAATTAAGCAAAATCTAATGAATTTTCTTTGAACCCTCTCTATTCTGGCAGAGTGGCCACTATATATAGGATTCCAGACAACTGAGGCGTATTCTAATTTTGAGCGAACTAAAGAGATAAAAAGTGCCTTCCTGGTATAGGGATCCTTAAAGTCTTTTGCATATCTGCGAAGGAAGGCAAGGTTTCTGTAAGCCTTCGGAAGGACATAACAGATATGACTAACGAAGGAGAAAGAGGTGTCGAAGACAACACCTAGATCAATAGCTTCTTTGACAGAAGCCAGTGGAACACCTGAAATACCGTAGGGCGTGGTATGCAGGGTAGACGACTTGGAAAAAGACATTTGAAAGCATTTTTTGACATTTAAGTAGAGACTATTGGCATTACATCAAGCAACAAGATTATTTAGATCATTTTGTAGGAGCACTACATCTGACGGGCCATTAATTCTACGAAAAATCTTAAGATCGTCTGCATATAAAAGGAAATCAGACGAATTAAAGCAGGAACCAATGTCATTAATAAAGAGCACAAATAAAAGAGGACCAAGAATGCTCCCCTGAGGTACCCCGGATGTTGCCAAGAAAGGTTGGGACTTACAGTCTTCAATTTCGACGCACAAGGACCTATTCGACAAATAAGATTTTAACCATGATAGGAAAACAGAGTGAAATCCAATGCATTCCAGTTTAAATAATAAGATTTTATGATATACTTTATCGTAAGCCTTCGTGAAATCGGTGTATACAGTATCTACCTTTTTTTTTTTTTTTTTGCGGGGAGGCTGAAAAATGCTAATGCACCATAATTGCTGCCGTCGCAGCAACCGTGTGTCCGTAGACTGAAAAACAGCACCATTCTGGAACCGTCACCCACCGCGGCACCACTTTCGCATTACTTCAGGGTGGCGTTCCATATTTCTCATTTTTTGAGAGCCTACTGTTGTCCCTGCGTCCAGGTTCCCACTATTTGCTCTGAGTGTCCATTTAATCGCCACTGCTTCGCATGCGCATTTCTCTGCGCTCCCTCTCAGAATCCATCAGGCGTGTCATTACTATAAATGCCATTTTGCTCACTGCAGTCCAGCACTCTTTCCTGTTGCTCATATGTGATACTAAATTTCTCGTGGTAGGTTCCTTCCCAAAGACTCCATGCAAGGTGAGTCTTTCTTCGTGGAAACGGGGGCAGTGGAACATGACGTGTTCTGCGTTTTCTAACTCCGTGGTACACATTGAGCAATGAGGATCTTCCTCTATCCTACGCTTCCACAAATACTCTTTGAAACTCATTATCTGCGTGAGATGGTAGTTCAGTTCGCCGTGATTTCGCTCATTCCACTGAGCTACGTTCAAAACTAGTGTGAAAGTCCAACGCCCTTTACTCGAGGCCTCCCACCGTTCTTGCCACTTAGCTATTAATTGTGTCCTTGCTCTTTTCTTGCCTTCTTCAGATGGTCGCTAGATATTAGTGTTATACAGATCGGCCATTTCGCTTGCCAGTAAGTCCACTGGGATCGGGGTTAGAACCAAGATCGCGTCGTCGGACACCGTCCGATAAGCACTTGCTATTCTTAAAGAAGCAAGTCGGTACGCTGCTAATATATATTTTTGATGGGTCTGTTTAGAGCCATACCACACTGGTGCTGCGTATAGTATTATTGAGCTGGTTACTGTGGACAATAGCTGACGTGTAGCTTCGCTCGGACCACCAATGTTAGGCATTATTCGCATAAGTGATCCATTAACTTTGGTAATTTTCTCCCCCACCGCTCTGAAGTGCTCTTTGAGAATTAACTTAGAGTCAATGTGCACTCCCAAGTATTTTAGGGAATCCTTTGAGGTGATTTGATGATCCCCGACAGTTAAGACTAACTCGTTCGCCGACGGTTTGGAGCTTACTAATACCACTTCCGTCTTTTGGTTAGCCAACTCCAGTCCCGTATTGGTCAGCCATTCCTTTATTCTTGCTACGGCGTCATTACATAATGCTTGAAGCAGGTCCAGTTTCTTGGCCACTACTACCACTGCAATATCATCAGCATATCCCACAATTTGCGTGTTTTCTGGCAGATCAATCTTTAGCACCCCGTCATACATTACATTCCAAAGCGTTGGACCGAGAACAGATCCCTGTGGGACGCCTCCTGTGATTTTGTACTATTTTGCTCCTTGATCCGTGTCAAAAAGAAGTAATCTGTCTTTAAGATAGCTACCTATAATTCTGCGTAAGTAAGCTGGAGTGCCGAAGCTTTGCAGCGCTGCTGCTAAAAGCATTCTTGATGTCCAACATAATCAGTGCACAGAACTTCCTTTTATTTTGGCCTCCAGAGATAGCTTCTTTAGCTATATTGAAGACTGTTTGTATTACATCTACGGTGGATCTTGATTTGCGAAATCCATATTGACTATTCGATAAGCCACCTGGTCTTTCTAGAGTCAGCTGTAGGCGCTCACTAATTATACGCTCGAAAATCTTTCCTAGGGAATCCAGCATACAAAGTGGCCTATATGAGGATGGTTGGTCCGGCTGTTTACCACGTTTCAGCAATAGGACAAGTCTTTGTCGTTTCCACGGGCGAGGGAACACACCTTCTTGCATACAGGCATTAAAAAGATCATTTTTTTTTTTTTATAAATAATGTAGCCCTAGTTGTGATCGCGGCTTTAAGGGCTATGTTTGGTACTTCGTCGGGTCCTGGGGATTTGTTATCGGCAACTCTTTTTGCAGCTTCCAGCACCTCTTGCTCTGTAATTTGCGGAATTTCCGTACTTTCTAGATCCTTGCTTGGATAAGTCCAGCGATCTTGCGCCGGGAAAAGTATTTCAACAATAATATTCATCAGTATCGGGCACGTATGTTGCTGTGATATCGGTCCTTTAACTTTGGCCATCACAGTTCTTTAGGCTGATCCCCAAGGATCTAGGTCGACATTATCCAGCAGTTCCCTAAACGATAACTTTTTGCTCTTTTTTATGTCATTTTTAATTGCCTTTCTTTGTGCGACATAGGTGCTGTGTAGCTCCGCATATCGACATTTCTACATTTTCTACGCTCTTCCGCAATTTCGTCATTCCACCAATATACCGGAGTGCGCTGTGCTTTTCCGCGACTTCTGGGCATGGCAGCATCACATGCCATACATAGAAACTTAGTGATTTGAACCGACTGGTCTTCCGCATGGGATTCTCGTACTATGGCGTCCTTCCAGATAATGTCAAATATTTGTGGGTCGAAAAGGTGCTGTTTCCATTTCCTGCTTTGTCGATGTCTTGCTGCTACCGTTCGTGGAGTTTCGAGCAGCTCTACGCTAATAGCTTTATGGTCGCTGTGTGTGTAGACGTTGCTTATGGACCATTTTGCTCGTCTTGCTATTTCGCTGCCAGCGAAGGTGAGATCTATAATGGATCGTCTGGTACCTGTATCAAAGGTATATATCCCTGGTTCATTTAGGAGTTCTAGCCTCAAAGAAGTAAGGCTCTCGAGGAGAAATCTCCCTCTTTCGTTGGTTCGTCTACTTCCCCACACATATGACCATGCATTGAAGTCTCCACACACTAAAAGCGGGTGTTTACCTCGTGCTTCAATGGTGATCCCATATATCATGTCTTCGAACTCGGCGACGGACAAGCTCGGAGGGGCATAGCAACTGAAGACGTATATACCGTTGATTTTTGCCCACGTGAATCCTGCTACCGTTGGCGTCATAATTTCCTGTGGGAGAAATTTCGCTGGTGCCCAAATTGAGGCTTTCCCTGCTGAATCTGAGAGCCAACCCTGCTCCTGGCGATTTTTGTATTGTTCAGAGAGTACCACTATGTCATATCCTCATTCATAGACTGATGGATAATAGCACTTGGGCTGCCTCGTAGTGGTTTAAATTGAGCTGCAATACCCTCATGAGACAGTCATTTTGCTGCCCTCTCGTTGTGGGCATTTAGAACTGCCTGCTGAATGTTGTCCCCCACATAGCGCGCATTTCGGTGCGTTTTCGCAACTTGCAGCCTTATGACCTTCCTGGCCGCATTTCCTGCATAGGCTAGACATATCTACAGTCTCCTTACATTTCTGAGCTATATGCCCGTAGCCCCAGCACCTATAACAGCGTTTCTCTTGCTTGAGCTCTCTAATTCGGCAGGAAATGCCGAATCCTACCCGGATTCTTTGCGTATTAAGACCCGCCTTGGCGTCATCCGCTGTAAGGCTTATAAGTGCCGACTTCGTGCCACTGTACCCTGTGCGTATGCTTTTTATGGCAGCCACATCTGGAAGTTTGATGTTGCATTGCTGGTGGAGGACGTTGCAAATCTCCTCGGGCGTAGTAATCTCATCGAGATCTCTGCACTGTAGCGTGACCATTTGAGACTTTGTTATAACTTTAGCCGAGTCCTTTAGTACCGCTTCAATTTCTGCTTGGTACGCGCTTGTTTTCCCATCTTGCGATTTTTTCAGCTCTAGTAACAGCTCTCCTTTCGCCGTTCTTCTAATCGTTTTGACCTCATCATCCAGGGATTTTAATTCGTCGCATCTTCTCACTTTACGCAATATATCGGTGCACGTAGCATCCCCCTCCTTGGAAATGATGATTGTATCCGGCCTAGCCTTAAGTGCTTTTTTCTTGCTCTTCTTTTTAGCTAACTGCCACTCTCCCGTCTTTTGGGCTGCAGTTTCCTCTTTCCGCCTCTTCTTCTCTTGCGTTTCTTGCCGTCGTTTGTGACCACACACGTGCCCTGGCAAGACGTCTTTTAGTGTAGTAGTGGGTTTTACCACGTTGTTCTCCTTGGTCGAGTACGAATTATTTCTCGGTCGCTTTCCTGGGGGTGATGGACTTCTATCCTTGGCACATTCGCTTGCACGCAATTTATGTTCTAAATTCTTTACCTCTAGGGCCGACTCGATGTACAGCACTTTTATTACGGAGGCCAAGCACTTGATTTCCGCGTGTATATTATTACGCCCTATGAAGAACTGCATCAAGTCCTCAATCGCCTTGCCTCGCTTGGTCATCTTTTTTTCTCCAGTGGGGTTTTGCTGATTTAACGCAGCTGACGCCTGCTTAATTAGCTCACTTAATAATGGTGTGCCCGTTTGAGCCTTGCTGTCGGAGTTCTTTTTGCAAAGCTTCGGTGTAGCACCCGGCGACAACGCTCCTTGCTTTCTTTCGGCCTCCGCTCCTTTGGGTTTCGTTACCACTTGCGACGAATTGTTAAGGCCCCCAGCCCTTCCCTTCTGGAGAGCGAGCTAGCTTCCTTCCTACAAATGGATTGAACGCCATTTCATTCTCCTGTGTTTGGTTTTTTATTTTTTGTTTATTTTTATTTTTTCTGAAATGCAGAGATGCAGAAATCAGAAAACGACACTAGGTTCGTAACAGTCGAGCGACCAGCCACAAACCCATGTTGGCACGGCTCAATGACGCTTTTGATGATAAAAGTTAGCTTCCCTTTTATAATTTTCTCAAAAAGCTTCGAGCAAACTGTTAGTTTGGCGATAGGCCTATAATTAGGGACGCCATTTTTATTGCCAGCTTTAAAGATTGGACAAATGAAACTTTTTTTCCACCTATCGATAAAAGTTCCGGAAGACAGGGATAAATTGAATATATGCCGAAGAGGTATGCACAAAGATAAACTACAGAACTTCAGGACAAAGGCACAGAGGCCGTCACTGTCACATTGTAACGAGGGTTTAAGGGAGGACATAGCAATGCTCACGTCATCGCCGTAGATCACGATGGAGCCAAAATCTAGACGATCATAGAGCCCGGATCGCTAATAAGAGTAATTCAGGTCTACAGTAGCATCATCAAAATTTGATTTATAGAAATCAGCAAAGAGCTCAACTGTTTCTGGTAGGGACTGGGAGCGTACACCATTAAAGCTCATGCAGATCGGTATATTCGTCGAACCACGTTTGGATCGGATAAAGTTCCAAAAGGCTTTAGGATTTTCTTTAAGCTCATTTTCGAGCCTACCCATATAGCGATTGTAAAGGAATTTGTCAAGGACATTAAATTGACGCACACTGGTAGTGAACTGTTCTCTGAGAAGGATATTATCTGAATCTGCCTTGAATAAGTTATTGAGTTTTTTACGCTTATTTTTCAACCTCTTAAAAGTTTTATTATACCATGGTAATTTATGAAGCCTGGGCCCAAAACGAGGCACTATACTTTGAAATGTTTCAGTCAAATTCGATAAGAAAATATCATAACAAACACTGACGTCATTAGAGGGAAATATGTTTTCCCAGTTAATTTCAAATAATACATTGTTCAGCTCGCCGAAATCAGTAGATCGAAAGTTGAAAGAGGAATTATCTAAAGCAGGTGACGTATGGATAGCATCAAAGTTATGTAGATGAATAACTATTGGTATATGATGCCTATCAGATAGACATACAGGAAAAGTACTCTCAGAGAGTTGATATATTAAATTCTCGTCGATGAATATAAGATCAAGTAACCTCGAGAGAGTATTAAATAAATTATTGATTTGAATCAAATTACAACTTAAGGTATTATCTGTAAGGCTAATTTCATTAGAACGCGTGACATTGGTAGGTGTCAAAATTCCATTATATTGAAAATCTGACCAGACAATATATGGAAGATTGAAGTCTCCAAGTATAAAGAAGTTGGCATCAGTATGAGTTTCGTATAAATTAACGATGTTCTCCACATGACCATTATATAAGCAATCACCACTATTGGGCGATATATACGAGCAACAAATGAAAGTAGATCCAGACGAAATAGAAACACAGACACACAGCTGATCGAGCAGCGTATCCTGATTATGTAGTTGAAACTTTAATGAATGCAGGCTTCTGTTAACTGTAATTAGGACACCACCATCTTTCTTTTGACCGGTGTTCGCGAAGTCTCTGTCTTTACGGAAAGTTAGGAATAACTTAGGGTCAAAGTACTCTTCACCAAAGAAGTCTTCGTTGAGCCACGTTTCAACGATGACGTATACGTCGTAGTCCAAACGAGACGTAGCTAAAAGAAAGTCTTTAAATTTGGTGCGCATGCCGCCAACATTTTGAAAGTAGACTCTCAGAGATGCACCCGAGACGAAGTTTGGGATGTCATAAGTGTTGCAATACATATCACTAGGTAACCCTACGACACTATTTGGTTTCCTCCGTTTTTTGGAAAAAAAAGGAAAAGGCTTTACAGTGACGTTAGAGGGCCACAAAGCAGCGTCGAATAGCTTGTTATAATCAGCTGATAGCACGCGCACTTTAAAAGAAACCCTGACCAAGGAGTTGATGTCAGCATCCCGCCTCACCAACTTAAAACAAGCCAAAGCAGAGGCATCGATTTTAATGTGTTCAGATATGTATTTGACAATTTTCTCCTCTGTAACTGAAGGCTTGAATGAAGATAAATGAATCCACTTGTATGGTACAAAGACATCTAACTCAGCATTATTGTTATTGCCACTAACTACTGATAACATGACTTTTTCTTTTGGTGCATTTATGCTAGGCTTCACTGTAATGTGGGCATTTGATGGCAGAGGTGATTTATTAAGAGCGCTGGCAGCAGCATTGGCGTATGATGTAGCGGAAGAAGAGGGCACGGTGCTTGTATTTGATATTTCACTGTTAGTGGCAGTCGTCAGATTGCTTGAATTTTTCATATTTCTTCTCTGCTTGGAGTTGGCAATAGACTTTACCTTAGTTGCTGCTGATGTATTTGTAGGAGTATTATCGTTATTGATAGTGAGAGTATTTGACACGAGTGGTTGCGTATTAAATGCAAGTGTAGAAGTAGAAATTGTAGATGCCAATGTACATGTAGAAGTAGAAATGTTATTAGTGAGAGACTTTGATGATTGTGTTTGTTCATTTGTATGTGTAGGTGTGGATGGATGTTAAGAGATTAAAACAGTAGATTGATTACTTGAGAAAGCGTTTAGCATATCTGATTCGCTAGAATAATAGATGTAGACGAAGAAGAAAATATAGGCAGAGCACGACTATTGTTGGAAGAAAGACCGTTTGATATTTGCAGAGGATTTGAATGCAAACTGGCGACACATGAGTTGTTGTTGTGTATGATAGGACTAGACGGGGAAGTTGACGCATTGTTTTTGTTGCTGACATTCGGAGAACTTTCAGCAACGTTCAGATTGTTGTTGGATGAATGCAACGAGTTCATTAACAATTCTTTGAGATAATCAAATTGTTTTGAAATATTAAAAAATTTGTTATCAATAGCACTTGAGATGAGTTCAAAACCAAGTTTTTGAGCAGATAGCACAGAGTCAAGTAATTTGCAGAGCTTATCCGGCATATCAACGCACTCCTCACACAAGTAGAGCAAGTGACGATTAGATTTGATTAGTCTCACATCATAATCCGATATGTTTTTGAAACATGCACGATGAAATAATCTTTTGCAAAAACCATTACACGGCACGATATTAGGGTCAGATTTCGAAAAGCATTTATTGCACTTGGCACAACAATCGTCCATTATGACAAAATAAATAGAGAGTAAACAAAATAAAACGAGAGAGCGGTAAGAAACACGTCCGCACACAACGACGACTCGTTGAACTGAACTACTTTTATTCAATAAAAGTAAAAAATTTGTTTTCTTATCGGTCACCACGCTTAAAATGGTTAACTTGAATTAATATCAAAGACAAAACTTGAATTAATATCAAATAAAACAAAATGTTGCATAAATATTATAATTGCATAAGTTGATAATATGCAATAGCTTTACCGCGGCAGTCCCCGAGTGCCACACGTCCTTTTTTTCAATTTTAAAAAATCAAATACCTCAACATGCTCATAGTAAACTAATTGACCTTTGCATAGATTATGCCGACATTGTCGCTCTTGACATGGAAAACATAACTGTAAATAATTTCTACGAGCAAAAATTAAGATTGACAGACAACGAACCGGTATATGTTAAAAACTATCGATTGCCATACTCTCAAGGCGAAGAAATAAATCGCCAAGTAAATAAATTGTTAGACCACGATTTGATTGATCCCAGTTATTCGAATTACAATATTCCTTTGATTGTAGTCACAAAGAAAGATACTAATGGTCAAAAAGCTTATCGTATGTGTATAGATTTTTGCGCAGTAAACAAAAAGCTGCTGATAAATTCCCACTAGCTAGAGTTGACGACATTTTAGACAATCTCGGTAGAGCAAAGGATTTTTTCACATTAGATCTTTTTTCAGGATTTCTTCAAATCCCCTTGCTTCCTGCCTCACGTGACATTACTTCTTTCAGCACCTCGATCGGTGCATTTAGATGGAAAGTGCTTCCATTCGGTTTAAACATAGCACCAAACTTTCTCGGGTATACCACCCAACGTTGCCTTTTTATACGTCCACGATATTATCGTCACAGGTTGCAGTGAAGCACACCACATTAAAAATCTTTCAAAAGTTTTCGATACTAGTAGGTCTTTCAATCTCAAACTTACTTCACATAAATGCAACTTTTTACGACCAGAAGTTACATTTTCAGGCAAAAGTTTGTTGCCAGACGACTCTAAAATAAACGCAATTAAAAAGTATACAAAACCGCCTGACAAAGACGCGGTACGACGATTTGTCGCGTTTTGAAACTATTACAGACGGCTAATACCAAATTTTGCGTCCCTGGCAGCGCCTCTAAACCGATTAAGTAGAAAAAGAGTTGAATTTGTATGGGAAGTTGAGTGCGAAAGAGCATTTTTATTTTTGAAAGCAGCATTACTTTCACCAAAATTACTTCAATATCCAGATTTTACAAAACAATTCATTATTACCGTTGATGCTTCAACAACGGGGCGATTTTTTTTTTTTTTTAACGGGCGGTGCCATGTGTTATGTGAAATGAAATGTACAATTAAAGCTCACGCTGAGAATATAATGTTCGGTTACACCCGTGTACTTTTTTACAACTGGGTACTTTCTGAGGGTCTGTTGCTTATTTGAATCGGGTACTTTTCAAACGAATAATTTTTCACAACTCGACCCCGTTTTAAATTTTTTAAATCTATAATCATCATTTTTAAAACTGAATATTATTTAAGAACCGGGTACTTCGTTAAACTGGGTACTTTTTTAGAACCGTGTGCTTGCCACAACTGGGTACTTTTTTAGGACCGAGTAATTTTTTAGAGCCGGATAAACCACTCGGCCAACCAACGTCTTTTGTCCAAGGAGAATTATATACATACAAAGTTAAGATAACATAATTATGATAATAACCAAGCACGTTGGTTTATTAAAACCCAAGCGATTAAACGGCAACATATCCGTACCAGAGGTCTGCTTTGAGTACTAATAAAAATAGTGAACTTATTCATGAACCAAAAAATTTTGTCTAAATGTGTACTTAGTCAAGTACAGAAAAATACTATGAGTGACTAGCACATAAAATAGAAAATACATACGAGTGCCCCGCCACACATATGTCCCATACATATATGACATTGTTGAGTATAAAGCTGGAGACATTGGTGCTTTATCGGTAACCGTATCGGTAACCTTTTAACAGCTGATTCAACCAACCTTATGAGAATCAATGCAATCGATTATTGGTGCCGCTAAGGTCGTAACCGTATCGTAGCCAACCAATTGGGGTTTGGTTTACCGTCGTAACGATAAACAGCTGATTACGTTAGGGATACGGATACAGCGATACGACATACGGCACCAATGACTCCAGCTTAAACTGAAATCATAGTCGCTTTAACGCAGTAGCATGCAGGTTTCGTGTGTAATACACTGTATACTTCGTTTATGATCGGTTTTTCTTTAGCGCTGTATTCAGTTTAGTTTCGTGTACATCGTTGTGTTGCTAGCGTCAGAAGACTGATATAACTATATTCATTATACTCAGTTGGGCAGAGCTCACAGAGTATATTAAGTTTAATTGGATAACGGTTGGTTGTACATATATAAAGGAATCGAGATAGATATAGACTTGCATATATCAAAATAATCAGGATAGAAAAAAATTTGATTGAGCCATGTCCGTCCGCCGTTAACACGAAAACTTGAGTAAATTTTGAGGTATCTTCATAAAATTTGGTTTGTAGGTTCCTGAGTACTCATCTCAGATCGCGGTTTAAAATGAACGATATCGGACTATAACCACGCCCACTTTTTCGATATCGAAAATTTCGAAAAACCGAAAAAGTGCGATAATTCATTACAAAACACAGCTAAAGCGACGATACTTGGTAGATGAGTTGAACTTATGACGCGGAATAGAAAATTATTAAAATTTTTGACAATGGGCGTGGCACCGCCCACTTTTAAAAGAAGGTAATTTAAAACTTTTGCAAGCTGTAATTTGGCAGTCGTTGAAGATATCATGATGAAATTTGGCAGGAACGTTACTCCTATTACTATATGTACGCTTAATAAAAATTGGCAAAATCGGAGAAGGACCACGCCCACTTTTAAAAAAAAATTTTTTTAAAGAAAAATTTTAACAAAAAATTTAATATCTTTACTGTATATAAGTAAATTATGTCAACATTCAACTCCAGCAATGATATGGTGCAGCCAAATACAAATATAAAAGAAAATTTCAAAATGGGCGTGGCTCCGCCCTTTTTCATTTAATTTGTCTAGGATACTTTTAACGCCACAAGTCGAACAAAAATTAACCAATCCTTTTGAAATTTGGTAGGGGCATAGACTTTATGACATTAACAGTTTTCTGTTAAAATGGGCAAAATTGGTTGATGCCACGCCCAGTTTTTATACACAGTCCTCCGTCTGTCCTTCCGCATGGCCGTTAACATGATAAATTGAGCAAACATCGACATATCTTTAATGAACTTAGTTCACGTGCTTACTTGAACTCACTTTATCTTGGTATGAAAAATTAACGAAATCCGACTATGACCACGCCCACTTTTTCGATATCGAAAATTACGAAAAATGAAAAAAATGCCATTATTCTATACCAAATACGAAAAAAGGGATGAAATATGGTAAGGTAATTGGATTGTTTTATTGACGCGAATATTAAGTAGAAGAAAATGAAAAAGTTCTGCAGGGCCAAATAAAAAACCCTTAAAATCTTGAAAGGAATACTGTTCGTGGTATTACATATATAAATAAATTAGCGGTATCCAACAGATGATGTTTTGGGTCACCCTGGTCCACAGTTTGGTCGATATCTGGAAAACGCCTTCACACCACTCCCTTTTGAAACTCTCATTAATACCTTAAATTTGATACGCATATCATACAAACTCATTCTAGAGTCACCCCTGGTCCACCTTTATGCCGATATCTCGAAAAGGCGTCCACCTATAGAACTAAGCCCCACGCCCTTTAAAATACTCATTAAAACCTTTCATTTGATACCCATATCGTACAAACATATTCTAAAATCACCCCTGGTCCACCTTTATGGCGATATCTCGAAAAGGCGAACACCTATAGAACTAAGGCACACTCCCTTTTAAAATACTCATTAACCCCTTTCGTTTGATACCCATATTGCACAAACGAATTCTATATTCACCCCTGACCCACACTTATGGCGATATCTCGAAACGGCGTCCACCTATGGAACTAAGGATTACTCCCTTTTAAAACACTCATTAACACCTTTCTTTTGATACCCATATTGTACAAACAAATTCTAGGGTCACCCCTGGTCCACCTTTATGGCGATATCTCGAGACGGCGTCCACCTATGGAACTAAGGATTACTCCCTTTTAAAATACTCATTAACACCTTTCATTTGATACGCATATCATACAAACGCATTCTAGAGTCACCCCTGGTCCACCTTTATGGCGATATCTCGAAAATACGACCACCTAAACAACAACCACCACTCCCTTTTAAAACCCTCATTAATACCTTTAATTTGATACCCATATCGTACAAACATATTCTAGAGTCACCCCTGGTCCACCTTTATGGCGATATTTCGAAACGGCGTCCACTTATAGAACTAAGGCCCACTCCCTTTTAAAATACTCATTAACACCTTTCGTTTGATGCCCATATTGTACAAACAAATTCTAGGGTCACCCCTGGTTCACCTTTATGGCGAAATCTCGAAACGGCGTCCACCTGTGGAACTAAGGTTTACTCCCTTTTAAAATACTCATTAACACCTTTCTTTTGATACCCATTGTGTACAAACAAATTCTAGGGTCACCCCTTGTCCACCATTATGGCGATATCTCGAAATAGCGTCCACCTATGGAACTAGGGATTACTCCCTTTTAAAATACTCATTAACACCTTTCATTTGATACCCATATCGTACAAACGCATTCTAGAGTCACCCCTGGTCCACCTTTATGGCGATATCTCGAAAAGGCGACCACCTATACAACAACCACCACTCGCTTTTAAAACCCTCATTAGTACCTTTAATTTGATACCCATATCGTACAAACACATTCTAGAGTCACCCTGGTCCACCTTTATGGCGATATTTCGAAACGGCATCCACCTATAGAACTAAGGCCAACTCGCTTATAAAATACTCATTAACACCATTCCTTTGATGCCCGTATTGTACAAACAAATTCTAGGGTCACCCCTGGTCCACCTTTGTGGCGATATCTCGAAACGGCGTCCACCTATAGAACTAAGGCCCACTCCCTTTTAAGATACTCATTAACACCTTTCATTTGATACCCATATCGTACAAACGCATTCTAGAGTCAACCCTGATCCACCTTTATGGCTATATCCCTAAATGGCGTTCACCTATAGAACTATGGCCCACTCCCTCATAAAATACTCTTTAATGCCTTTCATTTAATACACATTCTAGGGTTTCCCTCGGTTCATTTTCCTACATGGTTATTTTCCCTTATGTTGTCACCATAGCTCTCAACTGAGTATGTAACTGTTCGGTTACACCCGAAATTAACCTTCCTTACTTTTTTTATTATACTGTTAGTCATACTGATTCAAATTAGTGTCTCCGTATAACACAGTTGACTTTCTTGCTCAATAAGACAATTGAGTACTGAACTGCTTCGTGGCTTATGAGCGGTTATTCAGTTTACGAAGCATGACTACGTAAATGTGTTTTAGTGGATATAAGGGCTTGATATTCTTTGTTTGTGTACGCACTAATACTAATTTTTTGGTTAGTCCACCAATAACCTTAAAACATGAATAATTGCAGCTCACTGATCCGTACCACCTGAAAAGACGGTTCCCGTTCCGTATACGTAACATTTTGAATACCAAGTAGTATTTGGTACAAACAAGGGGAGCTAAATTCAGACAAACTAATCTAATGTAAACTGTAATGTGGTTTTTCACATAGCTTTTATGAAGAAATGGGTGATTTTCATATTATTTAGAAATTGCATAACATATTATCGACAGTCCCTTAATACCTATGCATGTTTATAGTTTTTGGATTTTACTAATTTTGCTATTGCATACCAACTTCTCACCAGCAGGGCTGCAAACCTCCTCGAAAATCGAAGCGGTTCGGTTCAGTGGTTCGAACCACTCAGGCAAAACTTGAACCGATTCTGAACCACTTGAACCGAATACTAAGTTTTGATAGTATACAAAATGTGAAATTCGTCACATGGGATCTGTGTGCAACCAACCATCGATATGTACTTGCTAAGCACACAAATAAAATACAGTTATTGAGATCACATCCATTTATGTCGTTTTTTATAAAACTTATCAAAACAGACTTATTAAAAACTTTCAAAAAAATTCTGAGTGTGCAATTTTGGAGCTCATCTAACTGTAGTGTAATAATGTGCAAGTCTCAAGAGGGTGTTCGCATTTGTTTCCATACACCGCACGAACAAAATTTGTTTTTATATGGAAGATATGAGCAACACCCTCGGGGAAAAAAAATTTAAAAAAATGAACGGTATTTCTCATCTACCTGAAACTTGCACACTATTACACTACAATTAAATGAGCTTCAGGACCGCACATTCACACATTTTCTAAAAATTGTTAATAAAAAGTTTCGAAAATTGATAAATATTTGATTAATTTAACTTTAAAATCTTTATAATTATACATATGTATGTTGTTTGTGTTATAGTTCGGACTATGTAATAAATGAAAAAATGTTATAAATGAAAAAGCTCTTTCATATGCAAACTTGTTATGCACGGGTTTTGAACTCACTATGTAAATTTGTTTATTTTTTCGCAAGCTCTTGACCATTGTGGATAAGTACAAGTGTGTTGATTTCTCGCTTAAGTTAGGATAACGGAAAAATCTGGGTTGCCATTGTTGTTCCGGTTGAAAACGGTAAATTAGGGTTATGTGCAGGGACGTAAAAGACTGGGTTTATGTAGTCACAAAAGTGTTGCTCCTGTTCCACAGAATTTTAGTTTTATATCATGGCGAAAATTGTTCAGTTCAGAGTTATTGATTTTCATTAAAATTTAATTTATTGCATGAAGTTAACCCTATAACTGTAAAAAGCATGAAAAACGTAGATTTTTTCAAATTATTGTGAAAAACTTTTTTAATACACAACAAAGTATATCGGTAAAATATTTTCTAGGATTTCTGAATTTCTGTACCCAAGTTCATTATATTAGTGTAATACAAGAATCTGGTAGCAGCATTTTTAAAGGAATTACAACAATATTATACTTGTGGCGCTTTATATTTTATTAAGTTTCTCTAGACATTTTTGACTCTAATTTAAAAAAATTTTGCTTTCCTTATGTTTCCGCACTGATGGAGGCTACAAATCTTCTATTATTTATATTTCCGTGGAAATATGTGCAACTATTTCATTTGTAAATACTACAAAGTTTTATTAAACTACCAAATGCAACTCAGTTTAAGGTACTCTTATGTACCAAAAATGCAACTCTAGACCTGAGATTTGTATCGCGTAAGCGAGGCTCTTTGTAATTTTGACATTTATCGCTTAGTTGACACACTTGGTATTACACAATGCTTTTGACCACATCCGCAAACAGTAGACGCCATTATTATTAAAAGTGACAATTCACGGCGTTTCCATCGAGAAGAAATGTATGCAATTTTATCTTATAGCGTTTCCTCTCTGAAATAAATTGTTGCCTAAGTAAATGGTAAAGCCTTAATAGAGTTACTCCTACCCCAGAAAATTGTCAACATTTATAGTGCATGCAAAGAACATAAATGGCTACCCCGCATATTAGCTGATTTGCACAAACGCGCTGTCAATGACAATAAAAATTCATTAGCAATTATTTCCTTGATTTCAATTTTCTTCAAACAAAATTTTAGAAGTTACGAAAATAAATTGCCACGATCAGCTGGTTTAGCAGAGTTGCACTGCCACACCGCTATTTTATGCAGGGTAAAAGTGCAACGCTTTTGCGTTGCGAGCAGGTAACAATTTTCACAAAAAAAAAAAGAAATACCCCGTAAAGGCGTTACCTGCTTTTTAGAATAGAACAAAATATATTTACAATCGAACGAAAATCGACCTGATGATGGCACAACGCCGAAACCAGTTTGCCTCAAAACCAAATTTGACAAGGTATGACGGAAAATTTTTCCAATATACATCATATTTACAATCCTTGCGCGGCGTACAAAAAGCATAACACTTTTGCCAGAAAAGAAAACGCTATTAGAGTTGTATTTTCAAGCAATGTGGTGAATTAAATAAGTTAAGTGATTTTTCTTGAAACTTTATTTTGAACCGAACCAAACCATTTTTTTTTTTTTTTGTGGTTTTCGGTTCGTGTTTTGGAGTAAAGAAAAAAAAACCGTTCGGTTCGTGGTTGTGTTCAAAGCCCCAAAATAGCGGGTGGTTCGGTTCATGAACCGGTTTGCAGCCCTGCTCACCTGTGCTATAAGCTGTATGGTTTCATGCCTAAAAACTATTTCCTTAAAGTATGAATATCATCCATTTGTCATCCTCGTTAATATGAAATTGCATACTCAGAAGATATGCTACGAAAACAGTTATTTCATAAAACTTCCCAACACATTGAACTTATTTCAAAAATATTAAATTTTTAAAGCTTAACCATTCACTTGTATATTTCATATGCATTAAACATCGATGTTACATCTTGTATGCTTTCTCAAAGATAACAAGTAAGGATTGAGTTGACTACGGCTGTGTCAAAACTCTTTTACCTTATATGAATGGAACCCAGCCGAATGATTTTTTTACAAGAATTTGCTCAAAAACTTAACTCCATATAAGAATATATTATTTTAAAAACCATCTACCTCTAACCCGACCAGTCATTTATGGTTTTTATGAAAATTCTACAAACGTAGCCATTCTAGTGACAGTAATGACTAAACTTTATAGTGTGCAAATGATCTGCTCGATAGGATACATATTATATTAAGCGCCGCTATTAGAGATCTTAGTTTCTGGTACGTCAGATTAAGTTGAGTAGTAGATACCACATAACGCCATCTCAATTGGACTGCAGGAACGTTCAATGAGATTACGCTATTATAACGGCGCCGTCTGTTTTAATGCCTTAGGGAATCGTTAAATGGCGTCGATGTACTTTTAAATAACTCTAGCGCATGGACCCCAATTGGTTGGCTGCCATCCTGCAGGATATTGTATATGTACAGTGTATGGTTTATGGACTGGTACTTTAATAAAAACCATTTTGCATTATTGAATATTGGAGTTATTTATTCAACAGTTTAGCGATACGAACATAAGTAGAAGGTGTAAATAAGCGGAGTTTCCCTGAATTCGTTGCAATATATATATTACTATGTGACTATACTCGAATGCAACCTACCACCAATATTGGCCTTCAACTTCGACCCATGCTTGAATCAGTTAGTTATTTCTCTTACTTGATTCAATGGCACCCCTTATTACACACTCAAGAAAATGAAGTTATAGAAAATGAGCGTAGAGTTCCGTCGTCGGCTGAAAATACTATTTGCTAGAATTGGAGCTGGTAAGAATTTACTATATTACACGAACTAAGAAAGAATATAAATTTTCGATATTTTATTTCTTGTATTTTAATTATTTAATGTTTTATAATATCGCTTGTTAAAATGTTACGTCCGCGGTAATCCAATTGCAACTTATACCTAATTAGCCTTGCTCCATTAAGAATGCTGTAAACTTTCACTAGTTTGCTCTTCGCTGCCATTCATTAGAGTTATACTGTTTTCACACAGAAACTTTATGATCTCATTTCACCTTCTAATGAAATCGTGAATTTTTTGCTTTCACACAGATGTAGTTGCTCGATTAGTATGAAGGATGAAATGTCAAGCGAATAAAATAACATTGCTGTATGACAGACAATGACATTTACTTTGACAAATGAAATTTTTAAGCACCGAACACACCAAAAACTAAGAAGCGGAACGCTGCCAACAGAGTTGCATTGGGCTTTTGATTTCATTAGGCATTCGATTAGTCACTAATGGGATAATTATAGATTCAAATTTTGTAGGGAAGATTGAGCTCAATAAGCGCCTTAATGTAGAAAACTGCCTTTATTAGTCAATAAGCCATGTCTGTGAAAATAGTACTACACTCTATTCCAATTGCATTGCAAATAATATCGATGCTGTTAAGTGTTATATTTATAAAGTTTAAGATGACGTCATAACAGAGATCAGGGTGGTCATCAATTTTGTGTGCTTAACTTATATATAACAATTTTCCAGCAAACTACACTTTAGTGTGTATAAATATACAGTATAAAAAAATTGTGCAAGGCGCGATATACCTCCCAAGGGAACTAAGGCCAAGCTTCTCTTCCAGCTTGCGTCGGGCTCTCATATATAATTTTTCGACTCCCAACGGCATCTGCGAGGCAGATGAGTTTTCACTGAGAAGCTTTTCATTTCAGAAATTCACTCGCAGTGTTGAAATATACGTTTACTGAGACTAAACGAGCAATAAAGGCCTTTCAAAGGGCAATTTGGTCCATAGTACTTCCAGGGTTTTTGCAACGACCAAACGGGTACCATTATGTCATCTTGGAAAATACTAAAAGTTTTCAAATCAACTACTAATCTTCCTGGACTTCTTGATCCGATAGCTAAACAACTTCGGATAACAAGAGCCTGACTGATAAGTTCAAGACAACAACAAAAAAAAATACTCTCCACCGTCACTTCCTGCACACCTCTATTGGAACTCCAACGTCGTACAGTTCTAGACCTCTTGATCTTTCTGATAACACGAATGAAGTTACATAGTTGGGGCTCCAATTTCTGAGTGAAGTCCCAAATTTACCCTCCTTGTATACCTCGATATTCTTCTCCTAATCGGTACAAACATCATACTAAACTATTTATATCATTCCTTGTTCATGAAAGGTATAAAAATGTTAAAATAAAATTGAGTTAAAAGTCCTGTGGCTATGCAACGTCCTGCTGCAAAGAAGCAAGAATTTTGCCTGCAACAAAGGGTAAGTACAGACAGACCACAGATAGCCATAAACAAGATAATCTAATATTCTAATATTCTAATATCTAATATATATTATAAATGGGAAAGTTTGGATGTTAAGATGTTTGGATGTTTGGATGTTTAGATGTTTGGATGTTTGGATGTTTGGATGTTTGGATGTTTGGATGTTTGGATGTTTGGATGTTTGTCCAGACGTTTGTCTTTGTGACTCAATAACGCAAGAACGGCTGGACCGATTTGGATGAAATTTTGCACACATATAGCCAATAGTCTAGAAGGATCTACTAGCTATATCTTTTTCAAAATGGGCGTGGTCCCCGCCCCCTAGGAACAGTTATAATTTAATTATTATATTTTTTCGTCTTTGCGACTGAATCACGCCAGAATGGCTACACGGATTTTGATGAAATTTGGGACACAGACAGTAGTCTACTAGCGAAATTTTTTTCGAACATGGAAAGAGGGGTGGGGGTCCCACGACCCTTCGAGAAATTATTTTTCATAATTTTTACACATTATAACTTTACGTATACTGGCCTTCACCAATATCACAGACTCAAGGGGTCAAATAAGTCGAGGGCTTACAAAGTAAGCAGTGACACCCTCCGCCCGCCCCCGTTTATCTCCCCCTCTGGTGTAAAATCCATAAATTGTTATAACTCAATCTAAATTTTCTCCTAAATCAATAGTTTTTGGTATCTGGTACATACAGAACGAGATCTAGACAATTTTGGAGGAACGATCAGTGGTCCTCTCCTCTACTCCCGCCATCCGCCCTCCATCAATTGTTTTTATTAGCACGCTTTTATTAGCTTTACCTGTATGTTTCTATCTAACTTTTTATTCGCTCCAATGCGCCTGCTGCCTTATTAACATGGTTTTATAATTAGCTTCACCTTATTTGTAATCCCGTAAGGGTCATATCGAGACCCTTCCGGTATCATTTCTGGACGGTTTTCGGGATCGGTCCGGGATTACGCCGGGGTAATTTCGGGACTTTTTCGGGACTATTTCGGGATCATTTTGGGACCCTTCCGGGATCATTTCTGTATAGTTTACGGGATCCGTCCGGGATCCCGTCGGGGTTATTTTGGAACATTTTCGGGACTATTCCGGAATCATTTCGGGACTATTTCGCGATCATTTGGGGACCCTTCCGGCATCATTTCTGGATGGTTTTCGGGATCCGTGCGGGATCTCGTCGGGGTCATATGGGGACTTTTTCGGGATCATTTGAGGGCTCTTCCGGCATCATTGTTGGATGGTTTTCGGGATCTGTCCGGGATATCGTCGGGGTCATTTGGGGACTTTTTCGGGATCATTTGGGGGCTCTTCCGGCACCATTTCTGGATGGTTTTCGGAATCCGTCCGGGATCTCGTCGGGGTCATTTGGGGACTTTTTCGGGATCATCTTGGGGCTCATCCGGCATCATTTCTGGATGGTTTTCGGGATCCGTCCGGGATCCCGTCGGGGTCATTTCGGGACTTTTTCGCGACTAATACGGGATCATTTGGGAACCCTTTCGGCATCATTTCTGGATGGTTTTCGGGATCCGTCCGAGATCCCGTCGGGGTCATTTCGGGACTTTTTCGCGAATAATACGGGATCATTTGGGAACCCTTTCGGCATCATTTCTGGATGGTTTTCGGGATCCGTCCGGGATCCCATTAGGGTAATTTCGGGACTATTAGGGGATCATTTGGGAACCTTTCCGGCATCATTTCTGGATAATTTTCGGGATCCGTCCGGGATGGCGACGAGGTCATTTCGGGACTATTTCGGGATCATTTGGGATACCTACCGGCATCATTTCTGGATGGTTTTTGGGATTCGTCCGGGATCCCGTCGTGGTCCTTTCGGGACTTTTTTTCGACTAATACGGGATCATTTGCGGACCCTTTCGGCATCATTTCTGGATAGTTGTCGGGATCCCGTCACGGTCATTTCGGGACTATTAGGGAATCATTTGAGGACCTTTCCGGCATCATTTCTGTATTGTTTTCGGAATCCTTTCGGGATCCCGTCAGGGTCATTTTGGGACTTTTTTGGGGCTAATACGGGATCATTTGGGGATCCTCTAGGGGTCGTTTCGTGACTTTTTCTGTTTTATTTCGGGATCATTTAGGGACCCTTCCGGCATAATTTCTTGATGGTTTGCCGGATCCATCAGGGTCATTTCGGGACCATTTTGGGATCATTTGGGGACCCTTCCGAGATCATTTCTGGATCCGTCCGGGATGCCGTAGGAGCCATTTCGGGATTTTTTGTTGACTTTTCCGGGATAGTTTTTGGACCCTTCCGGGATCATTTCTGGATCTGTGCGGGATCCCATCTGGGTCATTTCCGGACTATTTCGGGATCATTTTGGGATCCTTCCGGAATCATTTCTGTATGGTTTTCGCGATCCGTCGTTGATTCCCTCGGAGCCATTTCGGAACCTTTTCTGGAGTATGTCGGGGTCATTTGGGGACTTTTTCGGGATCATTTGGGGCTCTTCCGGCATCATTTCTGGATGGTTTTCGGGATCCGTGCGGGATCTCGTCGGGGTCATTTGGGAACTTTTTCGGGATCATTTGGGGGCTCTTCCGGCATCATTTCTGGATGGTTTTCGGGATCCGTCCGGGATATCGTCGGGGTCATTTGGGGACTTTTTCGGGATCATTTGGGGGCTCTTCCGGCATCATTTCTGGATGGTTTTCGGGATCCGTCCGGGATGCCGACGAGGTCATTTTGGGATTATTTCGGGATCATTTAGGATACCTACCGGCATCATTTCTGGATGGTTTTTGGGATTCGTCCGGGATCCCGTCGGGGTCATTTCGGGACTTTTTCTCGACTAATACGGGATCATTTGCGGACCCTTTCGGCATAATTTCTGGATAGTTGCCGGGATCCATTCGAGATCCCGTCACGGTCATTTCGGAACTATTAGGGGATCATTTGAGGACCTTTCCGGCATCATTTCTGGATAGTTTTTGGAATCCTTTCGGGATCCCGTCAGGGTAATTTCGGGCTTTTTCGGGATCATTTAAGGATGGCTTTCAGGATTCGTCCGGGAACCCGTCAGGGTAATTTCTGGACTTTTCCGAGACTATTTCGGGATCATTTTGGGACCTTCCCAAGATCATTTCTGGATGGATTTCGGGATTTGTCCGGGATGCCCTCAGGGTCATTTTGGGACTATTAGGTGAGCATTTGAGGACAGTTCCGGCATCACTTCTGGATGGTTTTCGGTATCCGTTCAGATTCCTGTCGGAATAATTGCGGGACTTTTTCGGGATCATTGGGGTCCCTTCCAAAATCATTTCTGGATGGTTTTTGGGATTCGTCCGGCATCCCGTCGGGGTAATTTCGGGACTTTTTCTCGACTAATACGGGATCATTTGCGGGCCCTTTCGGTATCATTTCTGGATAGTTGTCGGGATCCGTTCGGGATCCCGTCAGGGTCTTTTCGGAACTATTGGGAGATCATTTGAGGACCGTTCCGGCATCATTTCTGGTTAGTTTTCGGGATCCTTTCCCTGTCCCATCAGGGTCATTTCGGGACTTTTTCGGCATCATTTAAGATTGGTTTTCAGGATTCGTCCGGTATCCGTCAGGGTAATTTCTGGACTTTTCCCAGACTATTTCGGGATGATTTTGGGACCCTCCCAAGATCATTTCTGGATGGATTTCGGGATCTGTCCGGGATGCCGTAAGGTCATTTTGGGACTATTAGGTGATCATTTGAGGACCGTTTCGGCATCACTTCTGGATGGTTTTCGGTATCCGCTCAGGATCCCGTCGGAATTATTGCGGGACTTTTTCGGGATCATTTGGTGTCCCTTCCGGCATCATTTCTGGATCTGTGCGGGATCCCATCTGGGTCATTTCCGGACTATTTCGGGATCATTTTGGGATCCTTCCGGAATCATTTCTGTATGGTTTTCGCGATCCGTCGTTGATTCCCTCGGAGCCATTTCGGAACCTTTTCTGGAGTATGTCGGGGTCATTTGGGGACTTTTTCGGGATCATTTGGGGCTCTTCCGGCATCATTTCTGGATGGTTTTCGGGATCCGTGCGGGATCTCGTCGGGGTCATTTGGGAACTTTTTCGGGATCATTTGGGGGCTCTTCCGGCATCATTTCTGGATGGTTTTCGGGATCCGTCCGGGATATCGTCGGGGTCATTTGGGGACTTTTTCGGGATCATTTGGGGGCTCTTCCGGCATCATTTCTGGATGGTTTTCGGGATCCGTCCGGGATGCCGACGAGGTCATTTTGGGATTATTTCGGGATCATTTAGGATACCTACCGGCATCATTTCTGGATGGTTTTTGGGATTCGTCCGGGATCCCGTCGGGGTCATTTCGGGACTTTTTCTCGACTAATACGGGATCATTTGCGGACCCTTTCGGCATAATTTCTGGATAGTTGCCGGGATCCATTCGAGATCCCGTCACGGTCATTTCGGAACTATTAGGGGATCATTTGAGGACCTTTCCGGCATCATTTCTGGATAGTTTTTGGAATCCTTTCGGGATCCCGTCAGGGTAATTTCGGGGCTTTTTCGGGATCATTTAAGGATGGCTTTCAGGATTCGTCCGGGAACCCGTCAGGGTAATTTCTGGACTTTTCCGAGACTATTTCGGGATCATTTTGGGACCTTCCCAAGATCATTTCTGGATGGATTTCGGGATTTGTCCGGGATGCCCTCAGGGTCATTTTGGGACTATTAGGTGAGCATTTGAGGACAGTTCCGGCATCACTTCTGGATGGTTTTCGGTATCCGTTCAGATTCCTGTCGGAATAATTGCGGGACTTTTTCGGGATCATTGGGGTCCCTTCCAAAATCATTTCTGGATGGTTTTTGGGATTCGTCCGGCATCCCGTCGGGGTAATTTCGGGACTTTTTCTCGACTAATACGGGATCATTTGCGGGCCCTTTCGGTATCATTTCTGGATAGTTGTCGGGATCCGTTGGGATCCCGTCAGGGTCTTTTCGGAACTATTGGGAGATCATTTGAGGACCGTTCCGGCATCATTTCTGGTTAGTTTTCGGGATCCTTTCCCTGTCCCATCAGGGTCATTTCGGGACTTTTTCGGCATCATTTAAGATTGGTTTTCAGGATTCGTCCGGTATCCGTCAGGGTAATTTCTGGACTTTTCCCAGACTATTTCGGGATGATTTTGGGACCCTCCCAAGATCATTTCTGGATGGATTTCGGGATTTGTCCGGGATGCCCTCAGGGTCATTTTGGGACTATTAGGTGAGCATTTGAGGACAGTTCCGGCATCACTTCTGGATGGTTTTCGGTATCCGTTCAGATTCCTGTCGGAATAATTGCGGGACTTTTTCGGGATCATTGGGGTCCCTTCCAAAATCATTTCTGGATGGTTTTTGGGATTCGTCCGGCATCCCGTCGGGGTAATTTCGGGACTTTTTCTCGACTAATACGGGATCATTTGCGGGCCCTTTCGGTATCATTTCTGGATAGTTGTCGGGATCCGTTCGGGATCCCGTCAGGGTCTTTTCGGAACTATTGGGAGATCATTTGAGGACCGTTCCGGCATCATTTCTGGTTAGTTTTCGGGATCCTTTCGGGGTCCAGTCAGGGTCATTTCGGGACTTTTTCGGGATCATTTAGAGATGGCTTTCAGGATTCGTCCGGGAACCCGTCAGGGTAATTTCTGAACTTTTCCGAGACTATTTCGGGATAATTTTGGAACCTTCCCAAGATCATTTCTGGATGGATTTTGGGATCAGTCCGGGATGCCGTCAGGGTCATTTTGGTATTAGGTGATCATTTGAGGACCTTTCCGGCATCACTTCTGGATGGTTATCGGTATCCGATCAGGATCCCCTCGGAATCATTGCGGGACTTTTTCGGGATCATTTGGGGTCCCTCCCAAGATCATTTCTGGATGGATTTCGGGATCTGTCCGGGATCCCGTCAGGGTCATTTAGGGGTGCGTTCGAGATCCCGTCAGGGTCATTTCGGGACTTCTTCGGGAATATATCGGGATCATTTCTGGATGGTTTATGGGATCCGTCCATGACCCCTTAAGGGTCATTTCGGGACTATTAGGTGATCATTTGAGGACCTTTCCGGCGTCACTTCTGGATGATTTTCGGTATCCGTTCGGGATCCCGTCGGAATCAATGCGGGACTTTTACGGAATCATTTGGGTTTCCTTCCGGCATTATTTCTGGATGGTTTTCGGGATTTGTCCGGGATCCCGTTGGGGTTATTTCGGGACCTTTTCGGGGCTAATACGGGATCATTTGGGGATCCTCTAGGGGTCGTTTCGTGACTTTTTCTGTATTATTTCGGGATCATTTTGGGACCCTTTCGGCATAATTTCTTGATGGTTTGCCGGATCCATCAGGGTCATTTCGGGACCATTTTGGGATCATTTGGCGACCCTTCCGAGATCATTTCTGGATCCGTCCGGGATGCCGTAGGAACCATTTCGGAATTTTTTGTTACTTTTCCGGGATAGTTTTTGCACCCTTCCGGGATCATTTCTGGATCTGTGCGGGATCCCATCTGGGTCAATTACAGACTATTTCGGGATCATTTTGGAATCCTTCCGGAATCATTTCTGTATGGTTTTCGCGATCCATCGTGGATCCCCTCGGAGCCATTTCGGAACTTTTTCTGGAGTTAGTCGGGATAATTTAGGGACCCTTCCTGGATATTTTCTGGATGGTTTCTGAGATCCGTCCGGGAGCCCGTCAGGGTAATTTCGGAACTTTTTCGGGACTATTTCGGGATCAATTTGGTACCCTTCAGGCATCATTTCTGTGTGGTTATCTGGATAAGTCTAGAATCGTGTAGTTGTCATTTCGGGTTTTTTTGGGACTACTTCGGGAACTTTTGGAAACACTTCCGGGGCGTTTCTGGATGGTTTTCGGGATCCGTCCGCGATAGCGTCGGGGTCATTTCGTGGCTTTTTCTGGGTTATCATTTTGGGATCCTATTAGGTTATCAGCTCATAAAGTTATTTTTTTTTACTCAATTACAAAAATAAAATGCAATTAGACAGAAAAAAAAAATGTTAAACAGATTAACTTTATAAGCAGGCTAACGTGAATAGCCCACATATTTCATTTTCTCCTTGCGGACGGGGGCCGCGGGTAAAGGCTAGTATATTATAAATGGGAAAGTTTGGATGTTAAGATGTTTGGATGTTTGGATGTTTAGATGTTTGGATGTTTGGATGTTTGGATGTTTGGATGTTTGGATGTTTGGATGTTTGGATGTTTGGATGTTTGTCCAGACGTTTGTCTTTGTGACTCAATAACGCAAGAACGGCTGGACCGATTTGGATGAAATTTTGCACACATATAGCCAATAGTCTGGAAGGATCTACTAGCTATATATTTTTCAAAAGGGGCGTGGTCCCCGCCCCCTAGGAACAGTTATAATTTAATTATTATATTTTTTCGTCTTTGCGACTGAATCACGCCTGAATGGCTACACGGATTTTGATGAAATTTGGGACACAGACAGTAGTCTACTAGCGAAATTTTTTTCGAACATGGAAAGAGGGGTGGGGGTCCCCACGACCTTTCGAGAAATTATTTTTCATAATTTTTACACATTATAACTTTACGTATACTGGCCTTCACCAATATCACAGACTCAAGGGGGTCAAATAAGTCGAGGGCTTAGAAAGTAAGCAGTGACACCCTCCGCCCGCCCCCCTTTATCTCCCCCTCTGGTGTAAAATCCATAAATTGTTATAACTCAATCTAAATTTTCTCCTAAATCAATAGTTTTTGGTATCTGGTACATACAGAACGAGATCTAGACAATTTTGGAGGAACGATCAGTGGTCCTCTCCTCTACTCCCGCCATCCGCCCTCCATCAATTGTTTTTATTAGCACGCTTTTATTAGCTTTACCTGTATGTTTCTATCTAACTTTTTATTCGCCCCAATGCGCCTGCTGCCTTATTAACATGGTTTTATAATTAGCTTCACCTTATTTGTAATCCCGTAAGGGTCATATCGAGACCCTTCCGGGATCATTTCTGGATGGTTTTCGGGATCGGTCCGGGATTACGCCGGGGTTATTTCGGGACTTTTTCGGGACTATTTCGGGATCATTTTGGGACCCTTCCGGGATCATTTCTGTACAGTTTACGGGATCCGTCCGGGATCCCGTCGGGGTTATTTTGGAACATTTTCGGGACTATTCCGGAATCATTTCGGGACTATTTCGCGATCATTTGGGGACCCTTCCGGCATCATTTCTGGATGGTTTTCGGGATCCGTGCGGGATCTCGTCGGGGTCATATGGGGACTTTTTCGGGATCATTTGGGGGCTCTTCCGGCATCATTTCTGGATGGTTTTCGGGATCCGTCCGGGATATCGTCGGGGTCATTTGGGGACTTTTTCGAGATCATTTGGGGGCTCTTCCGGCATCATTTCTGGATGGTTTTCGGGATCCGTCCGGGATCTCGTCGGGGTCATTTGGGGACTTTTTCGGGATCATTTTGGGGCTCATCCGGCATCATTTCTGGATGGTTTTCGGGATCCGTCCGGGATCCCGTCGGGGTCATTTCGGGACTAATACGGGATCATTTGGGAACCCTTTCGGCATCATTTCTGGATGGTTTTCGGGATCCGTCCGGGATCCCGTCGGGGTCATTTCGGGACTTTTTCGCGACTAATACGGGATCATTTGGGAACCCTATCGGCATCATTTCTGGATGGTTTTCGGGATCCGTCCGGGATCCCATTAGGGTAATTTCGGGACTATTAGGGGATCATTTGGGAACCTTTTCGGCATCATTTCTGGATAATTTTCGGGATCCGTCCGGGATGCCGACGAGGTCATTTGGGGAATATTTCGGGATCATTTGGGATACCTACCGGCATCATTTCTGGATGGTTTTTGGGATTCGTCCGGGATCCCGTCGTGGTCCTTTCGGGACTTTTTTTCGCCTAATACGGGATCATTTGCGGACCCTTCCGGCATCATTTCTGTATTGTTTTCGGAATCCTTTCGGGATCCCCTCAGGGTCATTTTGGGACTTTTTTGGGGCTAATACGGGATCATTTGGGGATCCTCTAGGGGTCGTTTCGTGACTTTTTCTGTTTTATTTCGGTATCATTTGGGGACCCTTCCGGCATAATTTCTTGATGGTTTGCCGGATCCATCAGGGTCATTTTAGGACCATTTTGGGATCATTTGGGGACCCTTCCGAGATCATTTCTGGATCCGTCCGGGATGCCGTAGGAGCCATTTCGGGATTTTTTGTTACTTTTCCGGGATAGTTTTTGGACCCTTCCGGGATCATTTCTGGATCTGTGCGGGATCCCATCTGGGTCATTTCCGGACTATTTCGGGATCATTTTGGGATCCTTCCGGAATCATTTCTGTATGGTTTTCGCGATCCGTCGTTGATTCCCTCGGAGCCATTTCGGAACCTTTTCTAGAGTATGTCGGGGTCATTTGGGGACTTTTTCGGGATCATTTGGGGCTCTTCCGGCATCATTTATGGATGGTTTTCGGGATCCGTGCGGGATCTCGTCGGGGTCATTTGGGGACTTTTTCGGGATCATTTGGGGGCTTTTCCGGCATCATTTCTGGATGGTTTTCGGGATCCGTCCGGGATATCGTCGGGGTCATTTGGGGACTTTTTCGGGATCATTTGGGGGCTCTTCCGGCATCATTTCTGGATGGTTTTTCGGGATCCGTCCGGGATCCCATCAGGGTAATTTCGGGACTATTAGGGGATCATTTGTGGACCTTTCCGGCATCATTTCTGGATAATTTTCGGCATCCGTCCGGGATCCCGTCGGGGTCATTTCAGGACTTTTTCTCGACTAATACGGGATCATTTGCGGACCCTTTCGGCATAATTTCTGGATAGTTGTCGGGATCCGTTCGGGATCCCGTCACGGTCATTTCGGAACTATTAGGGGATCATTTGAGGACCTTTCCGGCATCATTTCTGGATAGTTTTTGGAATCCTTTCGGGATCCCGTCAGGGTCATTTCGGGGCTTTTTCGGGATCATTTAAGGATGGCTTTCAGGATTCGTCCGGGAACCCGTCAGGGTAATTTCTGGACTTTTCCGAGACTATTTCGGGATCATTTTGGGACCTTCCCAAGATCATTTCTGGATGGATTTCGGGATTTGTCCGGGATGCCCTCAGGGACATTTTGGGACTATTAGGTGAGCGTTTGAGGACCGTTCCGGCATCACTTCTGGATGGTTTTCGGTATCCGTTCAGATTCCCGTCGGAATAATTGCGGGACTTTTTCGGGATCATTGGGGCCCCTTCCAAAATCATTTCTGGATGGTTTTTGGGATTCGTCCGGCATCCCGTCGGGGTCATTTCGGGACTTTTTCTCGACTAATACGGGATCATTTGCGGGCCGTTTCGGTATCATTTCTGGATAGTTGTCGGGATCCCGTCAGGGTCTTTTCGGAACTATTGGGAGATCATTTGAGGACCTTTCCGGCATTATTTCTGGTTAGTTTTCGGGATCCTTTCCGGGTCCCATCAGGGTCATTTCGGGACTTTTTCGGCATCATTTAAGATTGGTTTTCAGGATTCGTCCGGTATCCGTCAGGGTAATTTCTGGACTTTTCCCAGACTATTTCGGGATAATTTTGGGACCCTCCCAAAATCATTTCTGGATGGATTTCGGGATCTGTCCGGGATGCCGTCAGGGTCATTTTGGGACTATTAGGTGATCATTTGAGGACCTTTTCGGCATCACTTCTGGATGGTTATCGGTATCCGATCAGGATCCCCTCGGAATCATTGCGGGACTTTTTCGGGATCATTTGGGGTCCCTTCCAAGATCATTTCTGGATGGATTTCGGGATCTGTCCGGGATCCCGTCAGGGTCATTTAGGGGTGCCTTCGAGATCCCGTCAGGGTCATTTCGGGACTTCTTCGGGAATATATCGGGATCATTTCTGGATGGTTTATGGGATCCGTCCATGACCCCTTAAGGGTCATTTCGGGACTATTAGGTGATCATTTGAGGACCTTTCCGGCGTCACTTCTGGATGATTTTCGGTATCCGTTCGGGATCCCGTCGGAATCAATGCGGGACTTTTACGGAATCATTTGGGATTCCTTCCGGCATCATTTCTGGATGGTTTTCGGGATTTGTCCGGGATCCCGTCGGGGTTATTTCGGGACCTTTTCGGGGCTAATACGGGATCATTTGGGGATCCTCTAGGGGTCGTTTCGTGACTTTTTCTGTATTATTTCGGGATCATTTTGGGACCCTTTCGGCATAATTTCTTTCGGGACCATTTTGGGATCATTTGGGGACCCTTCCGAGATCATTTCTGGATCCGTCCGGGATGCCGTAGGAGCCATTTTGGGATTTTTTGTTACTTTTCCGGGATAGTTTTTGCACCCTTCCGGGATCATTTCTGGATCTGTGCGGGATCCCATCTGGGTCAATTCCGGACTATTTCGGGATCATTTTGGAATCCTTCCGGAATCATTTCTGTATGGTTTTCGCGATCCATCGTGGATCCCCTCGGAGCCATTTCGGAACTTTTTCTGGGGATAATTTAGGGACCCTTCCTGGATATTTTCTGGATGGTTTCTGAGATCCGTCCGGGAGCCCGTCAGGGTAATTTCGGAACTTTTTCGGGACTATTTCGGGATCAATTTGGTACCCTTCAGGCATCATTTCTGTGTGGTTATCTGGATAAGTCTAGAATCGTGTCGTTGTCATTTCGGGTTTTTTTGGGACTACTTCGGGAACTTTTGGAAACACTTCCGGGGCGTTTCTGGATGGTTTTCGGGATCCGTCCGCGATAGCGTCGGGGTCATTTCGTGGCTTTTTCTGGATAATTTCGTTATAATTTTGGGATCCTATCAGGTTATCAGCTCATAAAGTTCTTTTTATACTCAATTACAAAAATAAAATGCATTAGACAGAAAAAAAATTTTAAACAGATAACTTTATAAGCAGGCTAACGGGAATAGCCCACATATTTCATTTTCTCCTTGCGGACGGGGCCGCGGGTAAAGGCTAGTATAAAATAAATATAAAAATGCTGAACTAAGCACCAAAATTAGAAGGAAACAAAGGCTAGATGAAAACTGAAATGCAAATGAATGAATTTGATTGCGAAGAAAGGTAAAATGCATTTCCATGGATAGTTGTATATCAATATATTTCGTAGTTTCTAAGGAAAACTAAATTTGTAATTTTAAATCTACTCAATTTTGTTTGATTAATTTCGTTTTGAAGCTTTGGTACACATGTTGTAGGCTTAGCTACCCTCGTAGCCGACGTAGATATACCAAAGACGAATAGAGATAATGTCAGTGAACCAATGTTTCAGCAAATCTTTCATCATCATTTTTCATCTAAAATAACTTAAAGACTTACCGAGATTAAAGCAAAAATATTTCCAAAATTATCCTAAAGTAGTTTGGAGATGGTCTATAAAATATCTTTAAATAGAACGAAAGTATACCGATATAGTAGTGAAAGGATACCAAAAAATATTCGAAACTACGCCACCAAAAAACATCCCGCAATAATCCAAAAAAAACAACATCATAAAGTCCCGAACGGTATTTAAAAGCCACAAAAAAAACTACCACGAAATCAGTTAGAGATGATCGTAATTGTCTCGAGATAATGAGGAAATAGTACCGAAATACGTCCGATATGATCTCAAAAGGATTCCAAAAACCAACGGAAAATATAACAAAAACAATTCCAAAGGACCCCAGAAACCATTTGCAAATGTTTGCAAATATCATCCTAAATTACTCCTAAAAGTCATCACTAAACGGTACTGAAATATGTAGTCCCGGAATAAGAACAAAACGATTTCAAACACGATCCAAAAGCGTCATTGCGTAGCTGTCCAGAAATATTCCCAAAAGGTTTTACAAAAGCCATCAGATATTACCCGAAAACCATAGCGAAATCATTCCGAAACACTGTCGAAAATGTTTCAAAAATAAACAGGAATTGGGCCGGAAGTGATTCTATAATAAATCCAAAACGCTTCCAAAAGGTGCCGAAAAATTCCAAAAACCATCGGAGATGACTAAAAAATAAACCTAAAGGTCCTCAAAACAGTACCGAATCTATACCGAAATATTCGCGAAAGGTTTCCAAGCACCATGAGGAATTACCTTAAGAATAAACAATTTTCCGCAAATAATCTTGAAATCACATAATTAATCTCGAAATATGTCCTAAGAGATCCGGAATGAGTAGCAAATACACCCCCTAACATTATTGTGAGCTAAAAAAAAAATTTTTTTTTTTTTTTTGAAATAACATAGATGTTGCTTTGATGGGACTGGGAAATGCTGGGTAATAAATATAAAAGATGCTGATCTAAGCACCAAAATTAGAAGGAAGCAAAGGCTAGATGAAAACTGATATGCAAATGTATGAGTGCTGTGTGTGAATTTGATTGCGAAGAAAGGTAAAATGCATTTCCCTCAATTCTGTTTGACTAATTTCGTTTTCAGGCTTTGGTACACATGTTGTAAGCTTAGTTAACCTCGTATCCGACGTAAATATACCAAAGACGAATAGAGATAATGTCAGCGAACAATGTTTCAGCAAATCTTTCATCATCATTTTTCATCTAAAATAACTTAAAGACTTACCGAGATTAAAGCAAAAATATTTCCAAAATTATCCTAAAGTAGTCAGGAGATGGTCTGTAAAGTATCTTTAAATAGTACGAAAGTACTACAATAGAAAGTGACCTCAAACACCATCTCATAAGGTGTTGAAATAACCCCGAAAATCATCCCAAAATTACCCCATAAAAAGCACCGCAAAATAGTTAAAAAAATCCCGAAATATGCCAAAAATTGTCTCAAAAACCATAACCATAAATACGATACATACGGTCCTCAAAAACCAGCACCGAAAAACCATACGAAATTATACCAAACACCAGCCCGAACCGGTCTTGAAATACTTCCGCAATGAAATAGAGATCATTGCAAAAAATGATCTAAAGTGATTTGAAAAACCATCATAAAGCAGTCCCGAAAGATTTATAAAAATAACAAGAAATTACTTCAAAACTATCACGAAATTATTCTGTAACTGTCCCAAACCTATCCCTTGATTGTTCCTAATTTGTTCCAAATATAATATATAGGTAACTGTGCTGAAACCCAGAATGCCTCTTCTCAACAAGTGCTACTTTAAATTGAGTAGGCAACTGATATGTAAAGTCCTCCTCGACGTACGAAAATCACGCTCAACCATCATCATACCTATCCAGATGTATGGCGCGGAATCATGGACAGTGTTGGGAAAAGATGAGATGGCTCTTGGAGTGTTCGAGAGAAAAGTTCTCAGGAAGATTTATCGTCCTCTCAGGTATGCATAAGGCCAATTAATGACGACGATGATTTTTTTAACGCCCATTGGGAATTGTATGAAAATTTTATTAGAGTCAAGTCTCTCTATTCCAAAATAAATTTTATTTGGTTTGAAATGTCTCCCCAATACCTTCCGACATATCATATTCGTACTTTATACATACATACATATTCATTTGATTCGCCCTCCATCTCACACAAAATTGTTAGCTAAATTTGACATATGCTTTTGGAAATATGTTTGTGTTTATGAGATAAGATTTATTACGTTTGCTTATTGAAAAACTGAACAGTTGTTTCTATACGTACATATTCGAAAATGAGAAATGTGTCTGTTTGAAAACTATCATATGGCTATTATACAATAGGACTGCATATATCCGCATGTGAAGTTTAATTTTGTTGAGCAGGAGTGAGTTTTTGTGTGTTAAAGACATGTCATCTTCATGAAAAGGGAACATAACAGAACAAAACATGCCGTATGCGACTAACGTATTTTGCTTAAAAACAAACATACATAACTCTGTGTATAATAGACGAATTTACTAACAGACTTCATAGAAAAACAGCTATGCCGACATGTGCGTGAGTTTAACAAATCAGAATGCTAACAGCAGGTATAATTGTTTGGTGCCAAGAAACACGAACACTTTTTTTTAGATCCAAGTATCATATTTGAGAAGGACCTAGTTTTAAGAAAATGAAATTTCTGTGTCATTTCGTACATTACTTACTTACTTACTTAATTGGCGCTTAACCGTCTAAATGGTTATGGCCGTCCAACAAGGCGCGCCAGTCACTCCTTCGCTCCGCAAACTGGCGCCAATTGGTCACACCAAGGGAGCTTAAATCGTTTTCCACCTGGTCCTTCCAACGGAGTGGGGGTCGCCCTCTACCTCTGCTTCCATAGGCGTGTTCCCATAGAAACACTTTCTTGGCCGGAGCATCATCTTTCATTCGCATAACATGGCCTAGTCAGCGCAGCCGCTGCGTTTTAATTGGCTTGACTATTTGGATGTCTGCGTAGAGCTCGTACAGCTCATCATTAAATCTTCTTCGGTATTCGCCATCGCAAACGCGTAGAGGTCCATAAATCTTTCGAAGAACTTTTCTCTCGAACTCCCCAAAGTCGCTTCATCTGCTGTTGGCATGGACCATGCCTCTGCCCCATATAGCAGGACAGGTACGATAAGTGACTTTTAGAGTATGATTTTCGTTCGCCGAGAGAGAACTTTAATTTTCAATTGCCTACCTAGTCCAAACTAGCATTTATTGGCATGATTGATTCTTCGCTGGATTTCAGTGCTATATTGTTGCTAGTGTTGATGCTGGTTCCCAAATAAACGAAGTCTTTTACTATTTCGAAATTATGGCTGCCAACAGTAGCGTGGTTGGCGCGTATGCGCTGACTCTTTGCTCGATGACAGCAGGTACTTCGTTTTGTCCTCATTCACCATCAAACCCATCTCTACCGCTTCTTTTTCCAGTTTGGAGTAAGCAGAACTAACAGCGCGGGTGTTTAGGCCGATGATATCAATGTCATCAGCATATGCCAGTAATTGCACGCTTTTGTAGAATACTGTTCCAGTGCGGTTAAGTTCTGCAGTCATTTCGTATATACTACACATATTATTCTCGCATACCCTGGTTGTATGAAATATTAAAAAAAAAAACAAAATAGTTTAGTTTGTAAGCATTTAGCCCTCACTAGGGTAGGCACCTTGTCGTTGGTGTGAAGGCTTAGCCGAACTCCATAGTGCCCGACTATGAGGCGGAGCTGTTTAGGATTGGCATCTACTCCATTTTGCCTCATAGAAGGGTGGCGGGTTGTCGATGACCAAGAACTTCCAGCCCCTAAATCAGGGTGTTATGCGGGCCGTGCCTATTGGACGATTTGCAGCCAGGGGATAAATTCGGCTGTATTCGAAAGGAGCCTTCCCGATACCGGGCCACCTCGGGAAGTATTGATGGCCTTACCACAATAAGGGGCGCTGCTGTGGCTGACTGTTCTTTCCCCGTATATAACACTGGACCGCTGAGCCCGCCTTGTCGCATTGTAAGAAAGAGGTAGTGCCACGCCTATTTTTCAAGATTTGAATTTTGTCTTGTTATAAAGGCACAAAATACGAGTGGGAAAAAACTATTTTCGCTAAGATTTTACTTATTATTTTTGCCTATGACCCTTTTTAAATTCATTTATATTGTTACGAATATTAGCAAAACTAAGGAGTGCTGCCATTTCCAGGCCGATGCTAAGCAGTGACGTGAATTCACATCAATAATTCAATCATTTGTATCTACATAAACGAATCAATAATTGCGTCTACACATATGTACACATTCCGTCGAGCACCATTTACATACAAGGCAGCGAGAGATGAGATGTCACACACAGATGAATTTACTTATACGCTTATGTGTGTGCGGGAGACTGTAAACTACAAACTCACATATGTACATCTGAGAAGCGCTAAAAAGTAGACAATTGTAAACAAGTAGAAACTATATGAGAACTATACACACACGAATATAGTTGGTAAGTTCTGGAAATGGAAAAGCCTAGAAGTATGCAGCGTAAACTATAAAAGCGGGGCAGGCGAGTAAGAAGTAATTCAGTTTGATTTGAGTTGTCAAGCAGTTACGACTAAGACGATATCTAGCGAGCAATAGCAGTATTATTTTGAAAGTCAGTTTCATTTAAGCTATCAGTTTGGTTATTAAGCTATTCGTTGCACAGTTTGAGTGTTATTGTGAAGTATTTTAATAAAGGCCATTTTTTTTTCCATTATTCAATATTGGAGTTATTTATTCAACAGTTTAGCGATACGAACCTAGCAAAAGGGCAAATAAGAAGATTTGCAGCAAATTCATTACAATATAAAAGCGGGCGTAGTCCTTAATCAATATTATCTATTTTTAATAAAAATATTTCCTGCTATAAAGAAAATAATTTTACCCAATTTTGTTACGATATCTAAACTTTTGTTCGAGTTATGGCTCCCGTAACATAGAAAATTGCTTATTCATAGAAGGGGAGGTGCCACGCCCATTTTCTAGATTTGAAGTTTTTGCCTATTTATTGTTATAAATCTATTATGGGTCCAGATAAGCCCGTTTACCAAATTTGGTGAAGATATCTCAATATTTACTCAAGTTATCGTGTTAACGGACAGACGGACGGACGGGCGGACATGGTTCAATCAAATTATTTTTCGATACTGATGATTTTTATATATGGAAGTCTATACCTATCTCGATTCCTTTATACCTGTACAACCAACCGTTATCCAATCAAAGTTGTAATACCCTGTGTACAAGTACAGCTGGTTATAAAAAGGGATAGGCTTTCAGATTAAGTAGGCAATTGAAAAGTAAAGTCCTCTGTAAACGAACAAGAATTACGCTTTACAAGTCACTCATCATACCCATCTTGATGTGTGGCTCGGAATCATGGACGGTGTCGAGAAAAGATGAGATAGCTCTTAGAGTGTTTGAGAAAAAAGTTGTCCAGAAGATGTATTGTCTTGTCCGTGATATCGATTGCGAGTATCGATCGTAGGAGGTGTAGTGTTGAGCTTTACGTAGGCATGACGATAGTGCAACGAATAAAAACCCAATAGCTTCGCTGGCTAGGTTATGTTATGCGAATGGACCAAGACACTCCAGATAAGAAAATATTTCAGTCAATACAGCAGCTTTGAAGCATAGGAGGGGGGAGACCTCCACAAAGTTGAAAGGGGCTGGTGAAGGAATACTTGACCTCCTTTTGTGTTACCGATTAGCGTCAGTCGTTGCCAAATAGGCATAGCTGTTTTAACTTGTTACGAAACGGCCGAAATCGCTTAGGCGGTTAAGCACCAATAAATGAGGTTGATCTCCTTTATTCGTCTTAAGAAATTCTGAAAGTCATATTTAGTTACAAGATACACACATATTCCTAGAATCCAAACCAGAGCAGAATCCGAACCGGAGCTAGGATATGTGTTGGCCTCGTAAAGTCAGTTCCAAGAAATGTGTGCACGAAGGCGTTCTAGGAAGGTTAAAATATCCTGCACTTCTGCGAGACAAACAGCAGACTCACGCTGTGTTAGCCAGCCTATCAATCATTTGATTTTCGTAAAAGTTACATTTTCTTAGCACCCACATCAAAGAGACACTAAATCATCTGATGCGTCCCAGGAGTTAAGGGACCTTATTCATTCTTGCGACAACAAGAGGTGATACACGCTTTGCTATCTCATCAGTAATCTCCATGTATGTTACGATTCAATCGCTCTTAAATCAAAGAGACTAGGTTCTTTGCCTGCACTCCACAATAACCAATCACCATTGAAGTTATCGTCGTAGATTGAAGAGCTGGTAGCGTCGCTAAGATACCAAGGAGTATTATCGCTCTGTTGTTGGTACTTTTGCATGAGTCATGGAGTGGAATTCTTCCATGTAAATAACAACATAAAAATTATTTTTTATTTTTGTTTCTGTTTTGTGTTTTTCGATGCCGACGAACCACGCTCACTTGGTCCGGGGAAAAAAATGGATAAGGATGATGTAGTTGTACCGACAAAGACACTCCCGATGGTTTTTGAGAGTTCTCTCGATGTTGACGGTCCTTTGCCGAATATAGATCCGATACGTTTTGGTAACAAGCACCATTAAGGTGTTAGATCTATCTCTATTTTGGAAACGATTTAATGTGATGACATTGAACCTTCCAGGCCATCCCACCCCCACCATCTAGTTCCATGAGGAAATTGGGGCCGCCAGAAGCTCGACTGCCTGATGTGAATATTCATACTTGTTACGGAATTCAGCTCGCGTAGGTGAGGTTGAAAAATGGGTTTCGGAAACTGTGAATCCAACCCCTTGAACCTCTAGATAAGACCGTGGGCATGGGCGCTGCAAAGACTTGTGCTCCCACTTCAAAATCAAATTTCGAAACCACGAGGGAGCTGCCCATCTTTTCATAGCTGCGGGAACTAAAAAATTATAGCATACCCTTTGCGATTTAAGAACACAACTTTGTTGAACTTTCTAAAAAATAATTACATCGCGCAAGAGCGCAGTACACAGTGATGGAAACTGTAATGCAGACTTATTTCTGATCGAAAATTCTTAACTTTTGCTAAAGTGAGCTCGTACAATAATGAATGATAAACTTTAATAACTTCCAACTATATATGTAAATGTATGCAACCTTAAAAATACAAATGCATAATTATTCTAATATATGTAAATAAAATATTATAAAAAACTGAGTGAACTCTTCCTTACCCATATGTAAGCATTTTACGTAGCGGTGAACCTTTCTGCACTATGCTGACCATTTTTTGTGGCGGAATTAATTGAATTTCCGTGAGATCGCAAATTTCCTTTTCAGTGAATGTGTCTGCAATTATTTTATATGCAGTCGCTACATCAACATGAAATGCAAACTCTGTAACAAAAAAAAATACAAATATATCATAAAAACTCCGAGTATATAGAGAAAATAAGCGGAAAGTTGAAAGCAAATCTAACGTTAAATATGAATATTAATTGCATAAAGTATGCTTATTTGAATAAAATAATAATAAATCTTAATTCAAATTTCACATGTCCCTGACGGCAAAATGTTGAAATGTACAAATGGGTTGTGTGTGTGATGCCATGGCGTATGAGCAACATAATGATCGAGTGTTTGGAAAAGTTATAAAGTAAGAATTGAGCTTGAATGTGTCAGTGTGTGCTTGTGTGTTTATAAATGTATATGGGCAGAATATTTACTTAAGCAATTATCTAGCCAACCACAATGCGTTTATGTTACAATAATTACAAAGGAAATACTAGATTCAGACACATTCATAAACGTCGCGTTGCTCGCACGAAAGCGTTCTAACAACCGAATGTGTTGTATAACACTCATATATGTAGAGAAAGTATAAATGTAGGTATCACTTTCTACATTGTTAGTGTATAGGCACTCCGTAATTGTTAATTTGCAAAAAAAAAAAAAACTTAAAATGCAGCAATGTAAACGAAATTGCTGCAAGCAACCAAGTGGAGTTCCTATTTCAAATTCAAATACATATTCCTTGTGGTGCAAGTGTGCGGTTTCAATGAACCAAATATGAGTAAAGAACGTAGGCACATCCTTGAACGCCTCCATTTGTGCATATGTGTAAAGATTGCTACCACAGAATATGTTTATGGTATTTGTGATTTTTGGATTAGTTTCTGCTTATTCAGAATATTCTTTATTAGAGTGGTAAAAATTTTCTGTCGATAAGAAAGGGTATAAGAAAGTTTCTATTTTTATAAGATTTTATTTACTTTCACTTGGCTGCTGTCTGTAATCAAATTTTGCAAGTTAAATTTGATACACTTCCCGGTGTCCGATTGAGTTGAATGAAGTATGCACACATCTATTACTCCGATGACAATGCAATATTACTTTGCGAGAATTCGACAAATTAATTGATAACAGAGTTATCGGTAAAGATTTGTGTTCACAAGGGAATAAAAGCCTAAGTCCTCAAGAACGCAGGTAACCTCGCTTTGGCGATGGAACAGAGCAGAGATCTACAATGAGTAGTTGTAAACTTAACGCGACATAGGCAAAGTCACAATTAAATATAATTTTAAGTTAGTCAACACTCGAATAGAAGAGCTTAACTATTCAAAGTTGACTTCGAAAAAACCTTGTAATGTTGATGCATTAAAAGAAATGGATAGCATGAGAAACGTTACAGATAATTAAGTAAAGAATACATAACTAATTTAAACAATATTTTACCCTACTAAAAATTAAAAATAAATTGATATTTAAATTAAATTTAAGAAAAAACCTTTTCTAAGAACAAGCTTTAATTACTTGTTAATAAAACGAACTAAAAAGTAAAAAATAAAATTAAAGAAAAACATTTTTTTTTAAATAAGCTTTTAGTATTGGTTAATAAAATTAACTGTAAAGAAATATAAAATTGTGATAGCAAGAAAAGGAGGTTCTAAATGTTCTTAATTATACCATCAAAATTTAACACGCTTTTTATTAGAACAATTAGGACTGTGATATAAACTGTAAGATTTAATAATTTAGGTGTAATATTTTAATGTTAAAAATATATAATTATGTACAATATGGAATTTTTTTTTCGCAGACGAAAAAGCCTAATTATCGTTAAAGGTTACAATAAACTTATAAGGTGTAATATTTTTTTACATCTAATTTATTTTTTACTTTTTAGTTAATTTCATTAACCAATAATAAAAGCTTATTTTTAAAAAAGTTTTTTTTTCTTTAATTTTATGTATCGACTAGTTATTAGTTTGCTATCGAAATTTTTTAAATTTATTATCTGCTTATCAAAATGCATTCATTTTTTGGAAAATTATCCATTAGATACCGCAAAGTTATCGCTTTGTTATCAAGTTGCCGAATTACTATCGAAAATTCATCGATTATCTATTGAAAGGTTAGCAATTTAATATCGAAAAGTAAACGATTTTACAACCACATCAGCCTTTACCCGCGTCCCCTTCCGCCTGGAGAAAATAAAGTATAAGGGCTACGTTAGCCTGCTTAATGAGTATCTAATGTATTTTTATTTTTTTACTAGAGTAAAAAAAATACTATATGAGCTGATAACTTGATACGGTCCCCATATTATCCAGAAATTATTCAGAAAAAGCCACGATATGACCCGACGGTATCGCGGACAGATCCCCAAAAAACATCCAGAAATGCTCCTGAAGGTCCCGGAATAGTCCCAAAAAATCACGAAATGACAACGATGCGATTCTAGACTGATCCAGAAAGCCACCAGAAATTATCGCTGAAGCGTACCAAAATGATCCCAAAATAGTCCCGAAAAAGTTCCGAAATGACCCTGACGGGCTCCCAAACGAACCCCAAACAGCGCCATAGTCCGGAAAAAGTCGCGAAATTATCCCGACGGGATCCTGCCCTGATCCCGAAAACCATGCAGAAAGGATCCCGAAATTGTTCCAAAATAATCCCAAAATAATCCCATAAAAGCACCGAAATGACCCCGATGAGATCCCGCACGGCACCAGAAATGATGCCGAAATAGTCCCGAAAAAATCCCGAAATTACCCCAGCGCGATGCGGGGCGACTCAAAAAATTATCTCGGAAGGGTTCCTAGGTTAGGTTAGGTTAGGTGCTAGCTGCCCTAAAAAGGGGAGCTCACTGGGACAACATGAAGGTCCAATGTGATACCACATGCATTAAAATAACGGCGACGTAGATAAAAATACTTAGAGAATCGTTGGGTAGCAACGATAAAGATCCGAATGATACCGATCTCAACTTTTGATAAATCCTCGGGAGATCCAAGTGAGTCATGACCGAAGTAATTTCGCTAGTTCTTGCAAAAGCTGGGCAATCAAACATAAAGTGATTTGGTGATTCCTCCTCAACATCCTTCATACAGCTGCAGCAGGATGGGTTTCCAATATATTGAGACGCACCGCATGGATACCCATGGGACAGTGCCCTCTCAAAACCCCAATGACTATTGATAGGTGAGCCTTAGTGAACTCAATTATTTCAGCAGACCTCCTACCATCCATTTTCGGCCAGAAAGGTCTCTCTACCCTGCAAGACGTGGTGTCCGCCCAATCTTTGCTGAGGTGACTCGAGGCCAAGCTATGGAGGATTAATCTACACCGATGTACCGATGCGGGCTAAAAGGTCCGCTTGACAGTTACCCTGGAGATCACTATGGCCCGGGACCCAGATAATTTTAATTGTAAAATAATTCGATGCAATCCGAAACGAGGTCAGGTACTCCCAGACTACCTTCGATCGCACTGTAGGTGAGCTCAAGGCCTTGATAGCCGCTTGGCTATTAGAGTAGATGTTAAATCCCCTAATCGTAGTGGCACTGGATAGCATTTCATCCACCACATCCTTAATCGCAGCATTTTCCGCTTGGAATACACTGCAGTAATCAGCCAACTTAAACTTGCGGCTTACATTTAGCTCTTGACAAAAGACCTTCCCATCAACTTTCCGTCCAACTTCGACCCATCCGTGAACAAGTTAACCGGTCCCATGCCCCAGATAATTCCTCTTCCCCACTCCTCACTCGGTGAAATGACGTGGTTGAAGCTTGCATAGGGAGCGGTTGTCGGCATACAATAGTCCGTCCTGTCCGGGATAAAGTCGAAACTGGTAAGAAGGCTAGAGTGTTCGACCTCAGAAAGCCCTTAGCCCATATCACGAAGCCTGACTAACTACTGGGCCGCGGCCGCCTTTCCCGCAAAATATTTATATTCAGCATGACGTTCAGTGTCAAGGTAGGTGTTGTTCTGAGAGCGCCACTGATACCGATCAGCGCCGTCCATTGCACTGACACTAACATTTTGGAATTGCTCGCCATGTTCATTGCTTTCCACCAAACCAGCTCCCCATAGAGCAGAATCGGTTTGACCACCATCTCATAAAGTAAGTTTACTTCTCCTGACGAGAGTCCCCATCTCTTTCCGATAGCCCCCCTGCAGCAGTACAAAGCAGTCGCGGTCTTCCTGGCCCTGTCTTTCACATTGGGGCTCCAGGACAATTTCTTATCCAAAACAATCCCCAAATATTTAACCCTATTAGAAAGTACCGACGTTACCGCTCCAATAGAGGGAGTTCTGAAATGGGGCATCTTATATCTCCTTGTAAAATGAACCAATTCCGTTTTTCCCGGGTTGACCGCCAATCCACATGATTCAGCCCACCTAGCCACAGTATCCAGGTAGCCCTGAAGAACATTGCGCAGGGTGTCCAGAAATTTTCCTCTCCCTAGGATAGTGACATCATCTGCATAGGCAACCACCCGACAGCCATTGGCTTCTAGCTCCACAAGAAGCTCGTTGACTACCACAACCCAGAGGAGAGGAGATAGGACACCCCCTATGGCATGCCTCTGCACACCTTCCTCTTAATTATGGCCCCTCCCCACTCCACTGCAACAATTCTGCCGCATAGAAGTTTGCTAATAAATTCAACCAGAGCCGCCTCGACTCCTAAACCCACCAGAGCTCTTTCGATTGCCGCCCGTAATACATTGTTAAAAGCCCCTTCGACGTCTAGAAAGGCACCCAGAGCATACTCTTTGTGTTCTAGGGACCGCTGTATTTGCTTTACAATCGAATGCAGAGCCGTTTCTGTCGATCTGCCCTTGCAGTACGCATGCTATGAAGCCGAGAGTAACCCCCGAGGTATCCTTTCCCATAGGTACAGGTCAATCAACCGCTCAAGCGTCTTAAGAAGAAACGACGAGAGACTGATTGGCCTGATATCCTTTAGTGATATATGAGAGCTTCTGCCGGCCTTTGTAATGGTCCATCGAAGAAAACTTATATTTTTGCGTTTGTTACCTTCCTTTGCATTTCAAAATTTGTCGCATGCGATAAAATTCAAGAAACCTGTGGTGGTCACCCTGTCAGTTAGTAACGCGGGTTTACAAAAGCTCAAAATTTTAAAGCTACTAAATCTTTCAAAAATAGAAACGTAAAATTCCTGTCTTCCTAGGGTATAAAAGTGCGGTCGACGCTACAATTAGCCTTTTTTACTTAATATCGCCAAACATCATACAGCAAGATAACCGGACCAGAGGAGTGTTCTATGCACGTGCAAGGTAAATAGTTAAAAAAATTTATAGTTTTCATGCATGCAGTTTTCAACAAATTTTCTGCAATCCACAGAGATTGTGCCCTTTTGGAAGCTCTCAACCTCATCTTCAAAGAAAACCACCACACCCGAAGCCAACATTACAGTTCGCCGTGCGCAAATCAATTCTTACCCAAATCCCTTACAACTTGGCGTGAATGTGGAAAAATTAGTTGGAGGGAATTTATTGTTCGGAAATCCCATTGGGAAACACATGACCCCGGCTACCAGGAAGATTTAGAGCATAAAGGCGAATCCCGCATACCAGGCATGCAGCACTCCTCATCAGCTTTGTTTTTTTTTTTCACCCCGCAAAGTATAGTGTGAAAATAACCAAACCCAAAAAACTCAAACCGGCCACAGTTTTCCGAAACCCATCGGTCATCAAAACCATTGAAAAGTTAAATAAGATTTATTTTTCATTTTGCACATAATTTGGCTTAACTCATCCTCTTGCTAATTCATGTTTAAGACAACTATTCCAAGGCAAAACTATCTTGAGGGAAAATAAATGTTTGAATATTGTAACGAATTTAGGGAAATACTGGTTATTATGAATCTTATGCTAACGTTCGAATCGCTGAACTATCGAATAAATAACACTAATATTCAGTATTGCAAACTGGAGTTTATCTAGATTACTTTGGGTGTACTTCACAATTATGCTTCACTTCACAACAAACATCGTGTTTAAATCAAGCCGTTTGCTGATTCCTCATCTTGCGCTGCTGTTATACTCTCGGTTATCGCGTTCGCCAATTCTCCTAAGGTCTAGTCGTTTCACGATCATGTGCTCTAGAACCCAGCTGTATACATGTATATTTGTAGTTTATGCTTTTCTTCTAGCCATATGCGTGTGTATGTCGTCGGTCCAATGCCAAAGTCGCGAATGTGCATATATGATGTTTTCTGAAAAACGCGTTCCAAACCTTCAATATATTGTTAAAAATGGAGATTTAATTCATAGAGATTTAATTTTGTATATTTCAACCACTAATGGAAGGTTTACTTTTGTAAGCCACTAAGTAATGGTAATTGAAAAATTTTTATTTTTTTATTTTTATTTTTTCAAACAAATGTACATTCGTCCTGGCTTTACAAAATTTGACATATATAATATTTCGTTTAAACAAAAATGACACATTCGTGCCTTTGGCATTGTACCGACGATATGTGATTAACTACTTCGGCTGATGACTACATGTATGTGTGTTAGATATCTCTTCACTTCTAGCTGCTTGCCATGGCGGATTTAACGGGCGGGAAATGAAACACTGCCGACTGGGCCCTCCTCAGAAATAGACCAGTAGGGCCCTCAACCCTTCCACCACATGTAATGAGGTTAATCTCCATGGATAATTTGTATATGATTACCCTTATAAATATTAACTTCACCGTCCTTCCAGTATTTGCAATAGAGCTAGAATTATTTTCCTTGTTTTGCTTACATAAAAGTTTCATAGTAAAATTACCTTTTCACATACTCCCATTGAGGACCTTTAGGCTTACTTAATAATTTTACTATGACATTTTTATGTAGGTGTTACACATAATTTGGGCCTAATTAACAATTTGAGTATCATGCGGAGTAGCGACATCTATTTTATCGGGACGATCAGACTTAGGTGGAGGGCAGTGCGACGTATATAAGCATCACTAAGCTCTTAGTAAATAATCGCGCCACAACAAAAACATGAAGCAACCACCCTTATGTACATGTATATATTAAAGCTAGCAACACTTATGTAGAAGGCGACGAAGAGATATCTCACACACACAGATAAAGTCATCAGCCGAAGAAGTTACTCACACAAACACACGCATGTAACTAAATAACCAAGCAGAAGATACACCTGTTCTAGAAAGTGAAACGTCTAGACCTTAAGAGAAATATGCGAATGAGGCAACACAGAGTATAAAAGAGAGTATAAAAGCAACGCGAGTAGAGGAATGACTAATTAGTTTTGATTTAAACACGCTATTAGTTGTGAAGTATAATTGTGAAGTACTACTTCCAAAGTAGACTAAACAAATACCGTATTGTAACACTGAATATTGGAGTTATTTATTCAACAGTTCAGCGATACGAACGATAGCAGAGGGTGCAAAATAACCAGGATTTCCCTAAATTCGATACAATACATACAAACAAACTTTGCATGTGCAGTGAGAAACAATACCGAATCGACGCTTGCACGGTAAGTTTTGGAAGATAAGTCTCATTTTGTGTAGTTTTGTAAGAAAGGCTGTAAGTGTGGGGTTTTTATATTGAATTTGTTTATTGTTTATACTAAGTTATATTTATTCTACTTTAATATTTATTACTTGAAAATTTTGTTATTATAAATGTAAAAAAAATATTTAATTTTCAGTTTTGATTTTTCTGTTTTCCAAAAATTTTCTGGTTTGAGGATTATTCAATTTTTCATGATGGAAATCATACGTTTTAGTTTTTATAATAAAACTGGCTTAATCCGGCGTACGTTTTAGCGCCTGAGATCGAATGAATGTTGTGTAATTTTTTCTGTTTTGTTTGTTGGTAATTTAGTTTATTGTTCTGTAAATTGAATCGAATTATGTACGCATATTTGGTGAAATTTTCATTTAAACCATTTTATTATTGTATCTTATTCTAATGTAAGTAGGTACACAATATTTTTGGTTTTTTCGTTCGGTGCAAAGATAAACAAATTTTTTGGCATTCCAACTCTAGAGCAAGCAACCTAAGCACGATTGGTGGCCATGAGAAAAGCACGGACTCTGTAAATGTAATCCTGCAACAGTAAGCGATTGTCCTTCGTTGCTTCGATTACATTCGGCATTTATTTTCTTAGCGCAAAGTCTAGTTCCATTGCACAATTTTGGTGGGTCTAAATTTCGAAGAAGCATGATTGGTGGTTCTAAAGAATTTAGAAATTCAATTGGATAATTTACAATTTGATTTTCATCTGTAACTGTGTCGATAGATTTATATTTCGTCACTTCACCAGGAATTTGGTTTTGAATGCGATCATTGATTTTGTTAACATGATCATTTTTGGGATCTAAGCTTGCTCGTTCGCATAAAATTTCAATTTAAAATTCTTAAATCTGAAATATGAAAAACCTTCGTCTTGATCGAAGAAACCTACAGCCAAAATTTGGTGATGATTGAAGAGTGGGAAATACGTTTCCATAGGTAACACACAGATACAAAGAATTTGATTTCGATATATATAGATGTAGATAGACTAAAGCTAACAAATTTTTTTAACGGCGGCAGATTACTAAAGCTCCAAAAGGAATAACAGCCAAACTCAACAATGCATTCAAATTTTAGGTGTTAAAATAATCTAAGTTTGTACGGCAGCCATAGATCTGAAAAACCTCATTTGTAGGGAAGGTGCCACGCCCCTTTTTTCCCAATTCCAAATTTTACTTGTGGTGTTAGGACTTAACCTCATATAGCTCCTTACCAATTTTCATTTTCCTACCACTACAACATCCAGAGATATGCATTATGATATATTCCATTTGTATGGCACGCCCCCTTTTTCCTAATTCCACATTCTCTTGGTGGTGTTAGGGATTCACTTCATATAACTCCTGTTTTGGCATGTATACATTCAGAGTTATGAGTACCAAAGATTTCATTTGTATGGGAGGTGCCACGTCCCTTTTATATATAATTACTTTTAGCCTAAAACATTATAGTTGATCGAAATTGAAGTGTCGGAAATATGTTTCCATACCGAACACACACATACATAATTTGATTTTTATATATATAGATACACACTGTCTAGGGATACACGGGCCCACGTTTTGGCCTATATCTGGAGACCCTAGTCACACAGGGGTACGAAAAATACCCCGTATTAAAGTGTTCATAAATAGCTTCCATTTGGTACTCATATTGTACAAACACATCCCAGGATTACCTAGGTATAAGAAGTATCCTATATCCGTCTCCTGGTTTTAAGCTACCTTTCCACCTATTTTCATCTAAATCGGTTCATCGGTTATTGTGTTATAAATAGTGTAACTAATACCACTTTCTTTTATATACATATTATAGAGTTATCCTGGTCAACATTTTGGTCGATATCTCGCTAACTATGATGGATGTTGAAAGGAAATCAACTCTGCATTAAAACCCTCGTCCATACCTATCGTTTGAATATCGCATGACCGCATTTTAGGGTTACCCTGATCCACATTTTGGTCGATATATCTAAAACGTTTCTAAATCTTTGGAATCTTTTTAACCTATAACCATGTCGAGCCACCACAAAATCTATGCTCAAAATTTCATCTCAATCGGTTCAGCCGTTCTGCGGTCTTTGCGAGCTTTGCGGTCCAGAAAAAAGAGCTTCCAAAATATATATTAAATTTTTCTAAATAAAATCATAACTCAAGAATATCTCCTTCCTGTATCTTTCCTAAAAATTTCATGGCAATCTGTCGAGCCGTTCTCCAGTTATGGAGTGACAATCAAAATGTACACTTATTTTTATATATATGGATATATTAAATAAAACCAACACCTATCTTACTTAAGTGGATAACTACTGTAAGAGAGGTTTCTTTGAACTATTTAATACTTTTGTCACATACAAATTTTTCAAAAATTTTAACTATTTTTTTTTCTCCCTTCTCATATTTTCAAATTACAATCAGATTTTTTTTGTATACTCAGTTGAGCAGAGCTCACAGAGTATATTAACTTTGATTGGATAATGGTTGGTTGTACAGGTATAAAGGAATCGAGATAGATATAGACTTCCATATATCAAAATCATCAGTATCGAAAAAAAATTCTATTGAGCCATGTCCGTCCGCCCGTCCGTCCGTCCGTCTGTCCGTTAACACGATAGCTTGAGTAAATTTTGAGGTATCTTGATGAAATTTGGTGAGTAGGTTCCTGGGCACTCATCTCAGATCGCTATTTAAAATGAAAGATATCGGACAATAACCACGCCCACTTTTTCGATATCGAATATTTCGAAAAATCGAAAAAGTGCGATAATTCATTACCAAATATGGATTAAGCGATGAAACTTAGTAGATGAGTTGAACTTATGACGCAGAATGGAAAACTAGTAAAATTTTGGACAATGGGCGTGGCACCGCCCACTTTTAAAAGAAGGTAATTTAGAAGTTTTGCAAGCTGTCATTTGGCAGTCGTTGAAGATATCATGATGAAATTTGGCAGGAACGATACTCTTATTATTATATGTCTGCTTAATAAAAATTAGCAAAATCGGAGAACGACCACGCCCACTTTTTAAAAAAAAAAATTTTTAAATTCAAATTTTAAAAGAAAAGATAATATCTTTACAGTATATAAGTAAATTATGTCAACATTCAACTCCAGTAATGATATGTTGAACCAAAATACAAAAATAAAGGAAATTTCAAAATGGGCGTGGCTGCGCCCTTCTTCATTTAATTTGTCTAGGATACTTTTAATGCCATAAGTCGAATCCTTGTGAAATTTGATAGGGGCTTAGATTCTGGGATGATAACTTATTTCTGTAAAAAGGGCGAAATCGGTTGAAGACATGCCCAGTTTTTATACACAGTCTACGGTCTGTCCTTCCGCTCGGCCGTTAACACGATAACTTGAGCAAAAATCGATATATCTTTACTAAACTCAGTTCACGTACATATCTGAACTCACTTTGTATTGGTGTAAAAAATGGCCGAAATCCGACTATGACCACGCCCACTTTTTCGATATCGAAAATTACGAAAAATGAAAAAAATGCCATAATTATATACCAAATACGAAAAAAGGGATGAAACATGGTAATTGTATTGGTCTATTGACGCAAAATATAACTTTAGAAAAAAACTTCGTAAAATGGGTGTGACACCTACCATATTAAATAGAAGGAAATGAAAAAGTTTTGCAGGGCGAGATCAAAAGCCCTTGGTATCTTGGAAGGAATACTGTTCGTGGTATTACATATATAAATAAATTAGCGGTACCCGACAGATGATGTTCTGGATCACCCTGGTCCACATTTTGGTCGATATCTCGAAAACGCCACACAAAGGGCCACTCCCTTTTAAAACCCTCATTAATACCTTTAATTTGATACCCATATCGTACAAACACATTCTAGAGTCACCCCTGGTCCACGTTTATGGCGATATCTCGAAAAGGCGTCCACCTATAGAACTAAGGCCCACGCCCTTTTAAAATACTCATTACCACCTTTCATTTGATACCCATATCGTACAAACAAATTCTAAAGTCACTCCTGGTCCACCTTTATGGCGATATCTCGAAAAGGCATCCACCCATAGAACTAAGGCCGACTCCTTTTTAAAATACCCATTAACACCTTTCATTTGATACCCATATCGTACAACAAAATTCTAGAGTCACCCCTGGCCCACCCTTATGGCGTTCTCTCGAAAAAACATCCACCTATAGAACTAAGGCCCACTCCCTTTTAAAATACTCATTGACACCTTTCATATGATACCCATATCGTACAAACAAATTCTGGAGTCACCCCTGGTCCACGTTTATGGCGATATCTCGAAAAGGCGTCCACCTATAGAACTAAGGCCCACGCCCTTTTAAAATTATCATTAACACATTTCATTTGATACCCATATCGTACAAACAAATTCTAGAGTCACCCCTGGTCCACCTTTATGGCGATATCTCGAAAAGGCATCCACCTATAGAACTAAGGCCCACGCCCTTTTAAAATACTCATTAACACCTTTCATTTGATACCCATATCGTACAACAAAATTCTAGAGTCACCCCTGGCCCACCCTTATGGCGATATCTCGAAAAGGCATCCACCTATAGAACTAAGGCCCACTCCCTTTTAAAATACTCATTGACACCTTTCATATGATACCCATATCGTACAAACAAATTCTAGAGTCACCCCTGGTCCACGCTTATGGCGATATCTCGAAAAGGCGTCCACATATAGAACTAAGGCCCACGCCCTCTTAAAATACTCATTAGCACCTTTCATTTGATACTCATATCGTACTAACAAATTCTAGAGTCACCCCTGGTCCACCTTTATGGCGATATCTCGAAAAGGCGTCCACCTATAGAACTAAGGCCCACGCCCTTTTAAAATACTCATTAACGCATTTCGTTTGACACCCATATCGTACAAACATATTCTAGAGTCACCTCTGGTCCACCTTTATGGCGATATCTCGAAAAGGCGTCCACCTATAGAACCAAGGCCCACGCCCTTTTAAAATTATCATTAACACATTTCATTTGATACCCATATCGTACAAACAAATTCTAGAGTCACCCCTGGTCCACCTTTATGGCGATATCTCGAAAAGGCATCCACCTATAGAAGTAAGGCCAACTCCTTTTTAAAATACTCATTAACACATTTCATTTGATACCCATATCGTACAAACAAATTCTAGAGTCACCCCTGGCCCACCCTTATGGCGATATCTCGAAAAGGCATCCACCTATAGAACTAAGGCCAACTCCTTTTTAAAATACTCATTAACACCTTTCATGTGATACCCATATCGTACAAACAAATTCTAGAGTCACCCCCGGTCCACCTTTATGGCGATATCTTTAAAAGGCGTCCACCTATAGAACTAAGGCCCACGCCCTTTTAAAATACTCATTAACACCTTTCATTTGATACCCATATCGTACAAACAAATTCTAAAGTCACTCCTGGTCCACCTTTATGGCGATATCTCGAAAAGGCATCCACCCATAGAACTAAGGCCGACTCCTTTTTAAAATACTCATTAACACCTTTCATTTGATACCCATACCGTACAACAAAATTCCGGAGTCACCCCTGGCCCACCCTTATGGCGATATCTCGAAAAGGCATCCACATATAGAACTAAGGCCCACTCCCTTTTAAAATACTCATTGACACCTTTCATATGATACCCATATCGTACAAACAAATTCTAGAGTCACCCCTGGTCCACGCTTATGGCGATATCTCGAAAAGGCGTCCACATATAGATATAAGGCCCACGCCCCCTTAAAATACTCATTAACACCTTTCATTTGATACTCATATCGTACAAACAAATTCTAGAGTCACCCCTGGTCCACCTTTATGGCGATATCTCGAAAAGGCGTCCACCTATAGAACTAAGGCCCACGCCCTTTTAAAATACTCATTAACGCATTTCGTTTGACACCCATATCGTACAAACATATTCTAGAGTCACCTCTGGTCCACCTTTATGGCGATATCTCGAAAAGGCATCCACCTATAGAAGTAAGGCCAACTCCTTTTTAAAATACTCATTGACACCTTTCATTTGATACCCATATCGTACAAACAAATTCTAGAGTCACCCCTGGTCCACCTTTATGGCGATATCTCGAAAAGGCGTCCACCTATAGAACTAAGGCCCACGCCCTTTTAAAATACTCATTAACGCATTTCGTTTGACACCAATATCGTACAAACATATTCTAGAGTCACCTCTGGTCCACCTTTATGGCGATATCTCGAAAAGGCGTCCACATATAGAACTAAGGCCCACGCCCTCTTAAAATACTCATTAACACCTTTCATTTGATACTCATATCGTACAAACAAATTCTAGAGTCACCCCTGGTCCACCTTTATGGCGATATCTCGAAAATGCGTCCACCTATAGAACTAAGGCCCACGCCCTTTTAAAATACTCATTAACGCATTTCGTTTGACACCCATATCGTACAAACATATTCTAGAGTCACCTCTGGTCCACCTTTATGGCGATATCTCGAAAAGGCATCCACCTATAGAAGTAAGGCCAACTCCTTTTTGAAATACTCATTGACACCTTTCATATGATACCCATATCGTACAAACAAATTCTGGAGTCACCCCTGGTCCACGCTTATGGCGATATCTCGAAAATGCGTCCACATATAGAACTAAGGCCCACGCCCTCTTAAAATACTCACTAACACCTTTCATTTGATACTCATATCGTACAAACAAATTCTAGAATCACCCCTGGTCCACGTTTATGGCGATATCTCGAAAAGGCGTCCACCTATAGAACTAAGGCCCACGCCCTTTTAAAATTATCATTAACACATTTCATTTGATACCCATATCGTACAAACAAATTCTAGAGTCACCCCTGGTCCACCTTTATGGCGATATCTCGAAAAGGCATCCACCTATAGAACTAAGGCCCACGCCCTTTTAAAATACTCATTAACACCTTTCATTTGATACCCATATCGTACAACAAAATTCTAGAGTCACCCCTGGCCCACCCTTATGGCGATATCTCGAAAAGGCATCCACCTATAGAACTAAGGCCCACTCCCTTTTAAAATACTCATTGACACCTTTCATATGATACCCATATCGTACAAACAAATTCTAGAGTCACCCCTGGTCCACGCTTATGGCGATATCTCGAAAAGGCGTCCACATATAGAACTAAGGCCCACGCCCTCTTAAAATACTCATTAACACCTTTCATTTGATACTCATATCGTACAAACAAATTCTAGAGTCACCCCTGGTCCACCTTTATGGCGATATCTCGAAAATGCGTCCACCTATAGAACTAAGGCCCACGCCCTTTTAAAATACTCATTAACGCATTTCGTTTGACACCCATATCGTACAAACATATTCTAGAGTCACCTCTGGTCCACCTTTATGGCGATATCTCGAAAAGGCATCCACCTATAGAAGTAAGGCCAACTCCTTTTTAAAATACTCATTAACACCTTTCATTTGATACCCATATCGTACAAACAAATTCTAGAGTCACCCCTGGTCCACCTTTATGGCGATATCTCGAAAAGGCATCCACCTATAGAAGTAAGGCCAACTCCTTTTTAAAATACTTATTAACACCTTTCATTTGATACCCATATCGTGCAAACAAATTCTAGAGTCACCCCTGGTCCACCTTTATAGCGATATCTCGAAAAGGCATCCACCTATAGAAGTAAAGCCAACTCCTTTTTAAAATACTCATTAACACCTTTCATGTGATACCCATATTGTACAAACAAATTCTAGAGTCACCCCTGGCCCACCTTTATGGCGATATCTTGAAAAGGCGTCCACCTATAGAACTAAGGCCCACGCCCTTTTAAATACTCATTAACACCTTTCGGTTGATACCCATATTGTACAAACGCATTCTGGAGTCACCCCTGGTTCACGTTTATGGCGATATCTCGAAAAGGCGTCCACATATAGAACTAAGGCCCACGCCCTCTTAAAATACTCATTAACACCTTTCATTTGATACTCACATCCTACAAACAAATTCTAGAGTCACCCCTGGTCCATCTTTATGGCGATATCTCGAAAAGGTGTCCATCTAAAGAACTTAGGCCCACGCCCTTTTAAAATTATCATTAACACATTTCATTTGATACCCATATCGTACAAACAAATTCTAGAGTCAGGCCTGGTCCACCTTTATGGAGATATCCCTAAATGGCGTCCATCTATAGAACTATGGCCCACTTCCTCTTAAAATACTCTTTAATACCTTCCATTTGATACACATGTCATACAAACACATTCCAGGGTTACCCTAGGTTCTTTTTACAACATGGTGATTTTCCCTTACTTTGTCTCCACAGCTCTCAACTGAGTATGTAATGTTCGGTTACACCCGAACTTAGCCTTCCTTACTTGTTTTAATTTAGGTTAGCATTCGAGAGGGATGTTATACTGACCAACAAATGGCTTGCATGCAAACGGTTCTCCCTTTCCTCTTCATCCCAAAATTCAAACATATATTTATATTTCTACCTGGGTTCGCCTCGAGTGGATGTGGTTGGCGATTGGGGTAAGAAGAGCTGTAAAGTCATCACTTTTTGTATTGCGCTTTGCACCCTCATGAAGCCTCCTCCTTCCTCCCATCTCACTCTACCTTATTAAACTAACTAGTATACCTTTCTGTCACTTTTTCACTCGCCATCTCACTCACCCACTTACACGCCCTTTTTCATTCTCATACTCTTGTATCTTCTTTATCCCCTTTCTTGTCTATTCACGCCCTTCCTACCGCACGTTATTATGTTTTATATAAAAGATCAAAAGTTGTTCGTTTTAAAAATTGGTACTATTTCCAAAAAGTACAATGTAGTAATGTTTGATTTCCAATGTACATATATAAGCAATAACATTGGAAAGAGGCGACAAGCAAACGAATAAGAGTTCTACTAAATTTTTTTTATCCTTTGAAAACATTAGCTCCTAAAATACATAGAAATACATAGGTACATATAAATACAAACGCATACATATACGCTCTACTGTTGTCATATTGGCAATAGTGCACATTAGACTGGGTCGATTTATTAACCGATATCGCTCCATCAATTTTGCGATAGGATTTGGGCTCAGGAAAAAAAGTTCCACTACGCATACCCAAAAAACTAATTTACGAGCCTGCGAAAAAAACTGCGAAATATTTTTGGGTTTTGGGGAGTGTTTTGGTCGAAAACTGACCCTTTCGCCATTTTTTTTTTCGCAAGCTCGAAAATTATTTTCTTTTGGGTATGCGCAATGGAACTTTTTTTTCCTGAGCCCAAATCCTATCGAAAAATTGATGGCGCGATATCGGTTAAGAAATCGACCAAGGTTAGTGCACATCGTTACTTTAAAATTCGGATAGCGTACGTAAAAAGCTTGAATATTCAGTAGGTGATTATTTATGTATAGCAGCGAACAGAAAAATATCAATGGGAACGTTCATAAAATTTCGACTATTAAATTGTTCCTTTTTATATTTTATAGCTTAAGAAAATTGTTTAAATTTTATTGCTTAAAAAAACAACCCAAGGCAAATTGTAATATAATGTTCAAACAAATTGAAAACATTCGAGAAAATGTTACCAAAGTATTGAACTTTTTTTGTTTTTTTTTTTTTTTTTTTTGAAAATCTAAGCACCCTTCGGAAAAGGTCGCCAGAGCGTCGGCTGCTAAAGAAACAGAATTTGCCACAGGTAGATGAGGTTGGTTGGATATGCCTAAAATTGCCCTTGAATAATATGGGAAAGGCATACCTGCCGCGAGTATAAACTAAGCACCTAGCCCGCTGGGAGCTTTAATTTTGGTAAGCTGCTTAAATTAAAAATAAAAAATAAATAACCTCCGAAGAGATTTGAAACCGAGCTTCTCTTCCGATTTGCGTCGTGCTAATCCTATATTTTCCAACAAATTGGCGGGACGGGACCTACTTGCCTTATGCCGACTCCGAACGGCATCTGCAACGGCAGATGAGTTTTCACTGAGAGATTTTCATGGCAGAAATACACTCGGAGTTCTTGCCAAACACTGCCGATGGGCGACCCCGCTTCTAATGAAAAGCTTGTATCTAAGAGTTTGTTGTTGCTTTTCCCGGGGCGTGAACCAAATTACTTACCTGAAAAACATGACACTTCCTGACAAAACATAATGGTTTTGAATAATTTGCATTTTTTGAGTAAAATATGAACATCCAATTTAATTTGGTAGTAATTTTTAGAAGTTTTGGACTTATTTTTTTTTTTTTTGGTACTTAAAATTGTATATCAAGGTTCAGTCGCTTCTGAGCAAGCCTTCGAAATGTTCGGACCCGTGCGCCTCTTAGTTTACTTTTTCTCAGATGCTTTATTTATGTTTTTTTTCTCAGACGCTGTATGTATAAAGCCTTTATCTCTAGGCAAATTACTTCAAAATGGATTGTCAAAACCCCAACATCGTTAAAATTTTCTGAGTATCTTGATTCATACACCATTTAGCAGAATTTCTCACATACAAGTTGCAGTGTCAACGAGTTGTGCCCTATCTGAAGCTTCTAGATCAAAATGCCACACATAGCGTCAATTTTTCAAAAATTATTATTTGACTTATTTATGCCATTCTTCCGTTTACCACAAATCTTCCCAGCACCTTGAGCCATTTTAAGCCATTAACGTGCCTCGATAATGTTAAGTTCTTGATTCCTATTCATATTCCAGAATAAAATAATTTAAAAAAAATTTTAAGTTAAACGGTTTTATTGAAAACAATACTTACATGAAGTAATAATAACACTAAAAGCTAGAAAATAATTAGGTAGGTCCTAGGTACTAGTCATCACACTCCCCATCAATCTATGGCGCATAGCATAACCTGATTAAGGTTCAATTGGTCTTATATATGACTATAAATAGAAATTTGACGCGTCCAACGCTTTTATTTAATTGTCTGATCAACGCCATAGAATGATGGGGAGTGTGATGACTAGTACCTAGGACCTACCTAATTACCTAATTATTTTGTAGCTATTAGTGGTATTATTACTTCATCTACGTTTTGTTTTCAATAAAACCGTTTAACTTAAAAATTATTTTTAATTATTTTATTTTCAAGTTTTTAGTCTTTGTTTAATTGCCTGATATTTCTCATTCTATTTCGTTCATTTAGTGATTCAATATTACAAGGACTCTTTCCTGACAATTTGTTACAATCTAAGTCCTCAATACATAATCCTTTCAAAGGTTTTACTCGACTTTGCGCGACGTATGCTTGTCCCCCCTCTAAATCCAAAATATTTTGATGTCACTTCTGCCGGACTGTATGTAATATTCGTTCGAAATATGAGCCAAATCGGACACCATAGGTCGCTTTCTATTCATATATGTATTATGTGTTCCAAAAATGGACAAAATCGGACACAAATACGATTTTTGTGAATATCTCGATCCTTGTATGTATATCATGTATGTATTATGTATTCCAAATATGGACAAAATCGGACACAAATACAATTTTTGTGAATATCTCGATCCTTGCGCCGCCAAGCAGCGATTTTGTCATATGCCACTTTCTATTCATGTATTTATTATGTGTTCTTAATATGAGCCAATTCGGACCACAAATACGATTTTTGTGAATGTCTCGATACTTGCGCCACCTAGCGGCGAGTTTTTTCTTATTATTGCATTGTCATCGGGTTCTGAACTACATTCCAAGTTTCAAGCTTGTAGCTTATCGGGAAGTTACTTAAATTTCAATTAAAAGATTCTTTCATAACGGCCGCATACACGCCTTTCAAGTCAAGCAAAATAAAACCGTTTAAAAAATGATCACCTCATTGCTCTGTAAATGCTGTTACTCAAGTTGATGAAATCGAAAGTCTTATCCGATAACTTTTCTACAACAAATAATATTTGGATAACTTTTCGATGTCACATCGATATATTTTTTATAGAGGATAGCTTCATTTTCGATGTATAATCGAAAGCTTTTTGAAAATAAATGGACAACTTTTTTAAAAAAATTGGAATATTTTCATAGGAACATGATAGCCTTTTGATAAGAGATCGATAACTTTGCGAAAACAAATCGACAACATTTCCGAAAATTTTAAATAATAATTCAGTTATAAGTCGACTTTTTTCCAAAATTGCAACAATCGAAAGCAAATCGATTCATTTATGATAAAAACCCATAGCTTTTAAAAATAAATCGATGTTAAAAAAACACGATAGCTTTTTGATAAGAAATCGATAACGAAAACAAATCGAAAATCTTTCTATTAATATTCAATAATAATTAAGGTATATAACGATAACTCTCCGTTGAGAAATCGAACACAAATCGATAATTCTTTAATAAAAAGTCCATAATATTTCAAAACCAAATTTACACCTTTTAATAATTTTTAGGTAACAAAGTGGTAACACTCCCATAGCAAATCGATAACCTTTTGATCGTTAACTTTTCGATATCAAATCGATGACCTTTCACTAGACAATCGATGGATTTTCGATAGCAATTAGACAACTTGATAACAAAGCGATAACTTTTCGGTAGCAAATGGTTAACTTTCCGTAAATAAATCAATACCTTTCGATGTATTATGCGATAAATTTTCGAATATAAATGAATAAGTTTTCGATAGCGAACCGTTCACAAGTCGATAAATAATAAAAACTTTTTATAAATTCTCGATAACTTTTCGACTTTAAATCTTATTAATATTAAATGCAAAAGTTTGGATGTTTGGACGCCCACACGTTTGTATTTGCGACGCAAGAACGATTGGACGGATACGGATCAAAATTGGCACACTTATAACCAACTAGACTTCACCCGCGGACCCGTCCTCCATGAGCAAATAAAATATATGGGTTACTCACGTTAGCCTGCTTATCATGTTATCTGTTTGCAATTTTTTTTATTTTTTTTCTGTCAATAGAGTAAAAAAAAAAGAACTAGATGGGCTTATAACCTCATCGGGTCCCTAAATGATCCCGAAATTATCCAGAAAAAGCCATGACATCACCCCGACGGTATCGCGTACGGATCCAGAAAACCATCCAGAAATTATCCCTGAAGGGTCTCCTAATCATCCCGAAATGGTCTCGAAAAAATCCCAAAATGACTCTGACGGGATCCCGAAAACCATCCCAAAATGATCCCGGATCCACAATTGATACCGGAATAGTCCCGAAAAAGTCCTAAAATAACCCCGACGGGATACCGGACGGATACGAAAAACTATCCGGGAATGATCCCGGAAGGGCCCTAAAATGATCCCGAAATAGTCCCGAAATGTACCGAAATTGCCATGACGGGATCCCGAAAGCCCTCGACTTATTTGACTCGTTGAGTTTGTAATCTTGGTGAAGGTCACTATACTTTATTAAAAAGTAATTGTTCGGTGGGGGAGTATTGGAGCCTCGTTTTTTAATAACTCCACTATATATTTCCTTCTGTTTATCAACGTGTGCTTATCTCCGCGACTGCGAGTTTCGCGATTTGTTGGGACTATTTATAAATTATTTTCTGGACGATCTAGTTATTGTTTTACTCAGCTGAGCAGAACTTAGAGAGTATATTAATTTTGTTCGCACAACGGTACCCCGTAAAGGCATAAACTAATTGAGATAGATATAGACTTCTATATATCAAAATGATTTAGGCGAAAAAAGAAATTTGTTTCTTTCGCACCCAACGGAAAACAATCTCACCTCAATGATTCCAACAAAACAAATAAAAAATAAAAAATCAATCACCACCTTTCCGTGTTTATGCAAAATCCAAATTCAATCTGACAGCCCCCGCCAGGGCTGCCAGACCTTTTTTCTCTTTATTAAAATTGGAGGTTACCAGATCTATCATATGATAAATGTTTCCTAGATACTAAACAGATACTAAACACTCCCGCCCAAAACCTACGGTTTTCCAGCGACATTCTTATTTGGTTAAACACCCTTCAGCGACATCAACAGGCAGAATGCAAATTTTTTGTACTGGCCTTCTAAGTGTATTCGTTGCTGTCTGAATGGTTACTGATCGTACATGACTGTCCTCGCTTGGATGTAGATGGATTATGCGTCCCATGGCCCATTGAGCAGGCGGGAAATTTTCGCTAATTATGAGAACTAGCTGGCCCAGCTGCACCCTTTCAGACGATCTACGCCATCTTTTGCGCTCTTGGAGTGTTGCCAGATACACATTGTGCCACCGCTCCCAAAAGGTTTTCACCATTCGCTGTCGCTCTTGCCACAACCGCACTCCTCTAGAGGATGATTTCTCGGGAACCGAAAAAGGTAGGGGAAGAACAAGCGGCTCCCCATTCAAAAAATGACCAGGCGTCAGTGCCTGTAGATCGTCAGGATCATCACTTAATGGATGTAATGGTCGAGAGTTGAGTATCGCTTCCACTTGAGCAAGTAGTGTTCTCAATTGCTCAAAACGCAGCACTCTGAGTCCAATGACGCGAACTAGGTGGTGCTTCATCGATTTCACAGCGGCTTCATATATTCCTCCTTGGTGAGGCGCTGCTGGTGTCATGAATCGCCACTCCGTTCCCTTCGATGATAAGTGCTGGAAAACATCTTCTTTGTGCCATCTGTCCATTGCCCTTTTGATCTCTTTTGCTGCTCCTACAAACGCTGTGCCATTGTCGCTGTAAATTCGTTCACAACGCCTGCGGTGGGAAACAAATCGCTCGTAGCAGGCTATGAATGCAATCGTGGTTAAGTCGGTAACCACGTCTAAATGCACCGCTCTTGTCTTCAAGCATACGAACACGGCGATCCACACCTTTTGCCTAACCATTTGCTTGCCTTCTCTGTCTATCATTTTGATGTCTACAGGTCCTGCATAATCTACGCCAACATGCAGGAATGCCTTGCCTGGAGTAACGCGATCAGATGGTAAGTCCGCCATGATTTGGGCTTCGACTCGATGGTTATGGCGTACACAAGCCAAGCATTTGTGCAAATAATTTCGCAGTGAACTACGCAGCCGTGGGATCCAGTACGTTTGACGTATGAACTGCATCATGACTTGCACTTCTCCGTGCTTCGTTTCACGATGTGCATGATCCATAATAAGCCATGCTAACCTTGAACCATCGGGAATAATGACTGGATGACGCGTACTCTCATCCAAGTTGACATTTTTCAATCGTCCGTCCACCCTTAGCAACCCGTCTTTTAGCTCTGGTTTGAGAGACTCAATCCTACTTTTATTTGGAATGATTTTTCCAGATTCTAGGCATACGATCTCCCTTTTATAATACTTCTTCTGTTCCTGTCTAAGCAAGAGCCACATGGCTTTTGTTCTATGATGGTTTGCAAGTGATACATTTATACTTTCCGCCCTCTTCTTCTTTGCCCGCGTCGAACCTGTTTTTAAATTTGATACAAATCTGTACACGTAGCCAATGATATTGACGGCTTTCTCCAATCTATGGACGTACTCTATCAAGTCTATCCTGTCCTTTGTTGTTTTCTTTGTAATGGCCAACTGTTCCTCCACTTCCGCTGCCACACAGTCCTTAAATTCAACTTCTGCCTCCCCCGCTGTGTTTGTCACAAACACATTGTCTGGCCACTGATTCAAACTCTGACTAAGCCATGTCGGACCGTGTACCCATAAGCTACTTTGGATGATTTCCGAAGGCTTCATGCCACGACTCAGCAAGTCAGCTGGATTATCTTTGGTATTGATGTACCTCCAACTTTTCACATCACTGTTGGTCTGCATCGATGCAACACGGTTTGCTACAAACGTCTTTAGACTTCGGGGAATTTTGCCAATCCAGTGAAGAACTACCTGGGAATCGGTCCACAGTGTGTAGCTTACGTTTGCGTACTCCATCGCTCTCCTGACGTAAACCAGTAACCGTGATAACAACTCTGCAGCTGCCAACTCCAACCTTGGAACTGAAACGGTCTTCATAGGAGCAACGCGTGACTTGGACACCAAAAGCGTGCTCTTTATCTCCGTGTCGTCATTTTCAACCCGCACATAGATGGCTGCACCATATGCTACAGTTGACGCATCTGAGAACCCATGTAACTCCACCTTTCGCCCATCCCCTGTGCCAATCCACCTCTCTAGTGTAAACTCTTCCAGATGTTTTATACCCTCCCAGTATACACGGAAGCCGTCTTCTATATATTTGGGTACGGGCTCGTCCCAATCGACGCCGAGATGCCACAAGTCTTGTATGATGATCTTTCCCAGAATTGTCACAGGAGATATAAATCCATTTGGGTCATAGAGCTGTGCAATGCAGCCTAAAATCTTTCTCTTGGTCACCAATCCCTGAACTTCTGGTGTCTTTACCACAAACGAGAACACATCTCGGCTGATCTTCTACTTTAATCCTAGCACCGAAGTTTTTTCGTCATCCATGAATATGTTTGCTTTTTCTTCCTCCGACCGCATCTCTTTTATAAGTCTGCTTGAGTTTGACTTCCATTTCTTCATTTCAAATCCTCCTCCAGCTAATATATGCTCCACTTCTTTTGTCATCACTATAGCTTGGCCTTCGTTTTCCGCCCCAGTTATACAATCATCCATGTATAAGTCACCTTCGATGATCCTTGATGCCTCTGGGAACTCTTTGCACGCATCCCTAGAACACTGCACCACTGCCCGTACTGCATTAAAGGCGGAGGAGGTCATCCCGTATGTAACCACCTTCAACCAGTATATTTTCATAGGTACGTCGTCGTGTTCTCTCCAAAAAATCCGTTGTAAATCCCATTGATCTTTACTAACTAGGACCTGTCGGAACATCATTTTTATGTCGCCTATGACCCCAACCTTGTGCCTTCGGAATCTCATAATTATTCAGCCAAATCCCGTTGGAGCTTTTCTCCTAGCATTTGCACCTCGTTGAGGGAAATGCCTCTGTCCGTACGGCAGCTAGCATCGAATACTACCCTGAATTTTTTAGTAACGCAGTGATGAGGAATGTGATAAATCATTTTTCCTGGCGCAGCGTCATCAGAGACCAACTGCATGTGTCCTAACTGCTCGTACTCCCTCATAAAATCTATATACTGCTGCTTTAGGGAGGGGTCTTGACTTAATATTTTCTCTAGAGCCAGGAACCGACGCAACGCAGCCTGTCTGGAGCTTCCAATATCGTCTATGTGTGGTTTTAGCGGTATGACAACGGTGAATCTTCCAGTAATATCCCTAGAATACGTGCTTAGAAATAGTTCTTCGACGTATTGTTCTTCCTCTGTTCGCTTTGGAAAACTTCTAACTTCGTCCAGCTTCCAAAATCGTTTCACCAATTCACCCAGGTCTTGCACTCCCGTACAATGTATATAAGACCCTTCTTGTACCATATCTTCACTAGTGGGGGTCACCTGGGATCCACATGCGACCACTCCTAAGCAAGTTTGAAGTAATGCCATCCCCTCGTGCCTGCTAGGCAACGTCGCAATGAGAATCTTCGCAAATACTTTAACGTTAAGGACTACCTGCACCTTGCTTGGCTTCCAATATTCCGGATCAGCTAGTGGACTCGACGAATCCCCTAAGGGCTCAGCTTCACCCAAAACTTCCAGCAGCACAGGTTCCCAATTGTTGTTTTTCGGTAATATCCAGAACTCTTCTTCGATACAGGTCGTGGAGTGGAACCACGGCTTTACTTTCATGACCGCACGCCGACTAACCCCGAATGATTTCCCATCTATACCAACCATCTTATGGCTAGTTGGCGAAACAGGGAACTTATGTTGGACATAGAGACTAGACGCAATTAAATTCGGTTGCGCCCCACAATCTAGTAAAGCCCTAACTGGCCAAAAGCATTGACCATTCACCTCCAACCTAATCATTATCGTTGGCAGCAGCGCATTTTTCTTATCTTTCCTAAAGTCAAAGGCCCCGCCATAATTCTCATACAAGTTTATTTCCATTCCCTTGTTCTCATTACAATTGTTTACTTTTTCTGAAAATAGTTTGCGTTTTTTAATCAGTTGCTCTCGTTTATCCAGTAGGCTTAGCTCTTTGTCCACCTTTTTAATCTCTTCGTCAATGGCATCGCTTCCTCCTACATGAACATACTGTGCTGTATAAATACGATCACCAGTAGAATTTCTCTGTCTCTTCCCTGGACGCCGTTCTGTACCATTTCTGAAATTTTGCCGGCTACTCCTGCCTGATTCCTTGATCACGAGGGCCTGTTTGGAAATCTCCTCCATTGGACATAAAAGACTGTTATGTTTCATTTGAGCCGGGCAGCGTACGCATGAACCTTGAAAACAATTATCAGCACCATGACCCCGCTTGAAGCAGTTACGGCAAAGACTATTCCTATTGATCAACTCCTCTCTTGGGCGCAGGTTCAGTGCCTTGAATTCATCGAAAGACCATAGCGCATGATGGCGTTTGCATGCCATACATTGACCTAATTGCCTTTTCATATTGCCACTTGAATCTTGACCACGCTTTACCCTATCACCGTTGCCCATCTCTCTTTTATTGTTCGGTGCTGCACGCTTGTCAGGTGTACGCTTGCGATGCATATCAGCCACATTTGCCAAAGCTGCCGCTTGACGATCTAAAAATTCTAGCATCTGCTTGATAGTGGGTGTCTCCGTCTGTCGTTGGAGCTCCCACTGCTTTCCGGTCTCAGAATCTAAACGCTCGTGAAGAAGATGAACCACCATCATGTCCGAACCTTCAACCGGGATGCCCTGAGCACGTAGTTGGCGTAGTACTTCATGGATAACATTCGACATGCGCTGTAAATCATTTGGACGCGGAGCACCCTCAATAGCAGGAAGTCTTAACAGTTGCCTCAAATGCTCCCGACAAATAGGGTACTTCCTATCGTACAACTGCTTAAGCTTATCCCATGCTTCCATATAATTATCATCGGTCAGCTGCCATTCACCTAAGGTACGTGCCGCTTTTCCCACGAGAGATTTCTTTAAGTACGAAAATTTGAACGCTGGCGAAACGTTCTCATTGTTGTGAATAGCTGCTACGAATCGATCACGAAATCCTGACCATTTGGTCAGTGTTCTGTCGAAATCCCCCCACGTATTCTTCATATCGTGCTGGCGGTACGGTAGGTTCACTTGCACTGCTAATGGGGGTTGTGTCATTTGTGCCATCATCGGCGCAGGAGCGAGTTCCTTTATTTTAGCCGCTAATGCCGCTTGTGCAGCAAAATAGCTTGTTTCAACTACTGCCGCAACATCATCATACGTATTGGCTTTCTTTGCATCCCGCTCCATTTGCTTTTGATGCGCATTGACAAATCGTTCATAGTATATTTCTAATTTTTCAGCTCGAACCTTCACCTGCTCCAAGGTCGCCTCTGAAAACTCTGCAGCCCTGGTATATTCTTCAATTCGCGATATATACTTGCGAATGCTTTCTAGCACACCCGCTATTTTGCCCGAAAGTCGAGAAAAAAGGTATAAATAATCGAGATTAATTTTATTTAAATTTACTTCAGTAATTTCACTTAAGTCTCGGCCGCAATATTCAAACCACTCGACCTTACTTTATTCGAAGCATAAGCCGAACGACTCACTATACATTGGCACTTTTGTCACCTGTGCATATGTATACATGTGTTCAACCCCACATGCCCAAACCATTCTTTCTCATTTACATAATGTCCAAGTAATCTTACTACTATATTGGATTCTTTCTCTTTAACCCCCCAAAGGGATCTTTCCCAAATGTCCGGCTGAATCAATGTCAACATCGGACTCTTTCTCTTTTGCCCGAAAGCATCTTTCACATTTGTCCAGTTGAATCTATGTCAACATCGGACTCTTTCTCTCTTGCTCGAAAGCATCTTTCACATTTTTCCAGTTGAATCTATGTCAACATCGGACTCTTTCTCTTTTGTCGTTAAATTAAATTTTCCAAACGCTTCAAGAACTTTCTCGAAACTACACACATACGCACAGTTCTTATGGGCTATGTATGCACTCTGTCAAGACCCCCACCCTCATACCCCCATAGATCACACAGATAAGGGTGAATCACCCTGCACATGTATACTTACAAAAAAACAGCTCCCAATCCACGATCCAGACGAACCTGCATACACCTGAATGTAATTGTGTACACAAAAGCCAACAGCGAAATCACACAACGCACTCCTGATGTTTAAGCTTATTCAGTCCTCGTTTGCCTCGCGACTACAATCCGGCTCTACATGGACCAATGTTTCTTTCGCACCCAACGGAAAACAATCTCACCTCAATGATTCCAACAAAACAAATAAAAAATAAAAAATCAATCACCACCTTTCCGTGTTTATGCAAAATCCAAATTCAATCTGACAGTCCCCGCCAGGGTTGCCAGACCTTTTTTTCTCTTTATTAAAATTAGAGGTTACCAGATCTATCATATGATAAATGTTTCCTAGATACTAAACAAAATTCATTAAGCCATGTGCGTCCGTCCACCCGTCCGTCCGCCCTTCCGTAAACACGATAACTTGAGTAAATGAGGTACCTTAATGAACTCTAGTATGTACGTTCCTGGGAAATCATCTCAGATCACTGTCTAAAATGAACGAAATCGGACTATAACCACGCCCACTTTTTCGATATCGAAAATTTCGAAAAACCGAAAAAGTGCGATAATTCATTACAAAAGACCGATAAAGCGATCAAACTTGGTTGGTGGGTTGATCCTATGACGCAGAATAGAAAACTAGTAAAATTTTGGACAATGGGCGTGACACCGCCCACTTTTAAAAGAAGGTAAGGAAAGTTTTGCAAGCTGTAATTTGGTAACTTGAGCAAAAATCGATATATCTTTACTAAACTTAGTTCATGTACTTTTCTGGACCCACTTTATCTTGGTATTAAAAATGGGCGAAATCCGACTATGACCACGCCTACTTTTTCGATATCGAAAATTTCGAAAAATGGAAAAAATGCCATAATTCTATACCAAATACGAAAAAAGGGATGAAACATGGTAATTGAATTCGTTTTTTGACGCAAAATATAGCTCTAGAAAAAAATATGTAAAATGGGTGTGACACCTACCATGTTATGTAGAAGAAAAGAAAGAAGTTCTGCATGGCAAAGTCAAAAGCCATTGGTATCATGGCAGGAATACTGTTCGTGGTATTACATTTATATAAATAAATTAGCGGTACCCGACAGATGATGTTCTGGGTCACTCTGGTTCACATTTTGGTCGATATCTCGGCAACGCCTTCACATATTCAACTAAGGGCCACTCCCTTTTAGAACCATCTTTAATACCTTTTATTTGATCCCCATATCGTAGAAACACATTCCAGGGTTACCTGGGTTCATTTTCCTATTTGACAAAGGATGAAGGAAAATCATTCCAAAAAAACTTTACCCTTGGTCTACACTTTGGTCGATATTTCCCAAACGTATGCGATATGGAATTAAAATCCACTTATAAACCATCTACGAAACCCTACGAAACCAACGAAGCTATAACTATACTCATGTGAGCAGAGCTCACAGAGTAAATTAATTTTGTTCGCATAACGGTATTCCGCACGGTATAAACTAATCGAGATAAATTTAGACTTCCTTATATCAAAATTATCAGGATAAAGAAGAAATGAATTAAGCCATGTCCGTCCGTCCGTCTGTCCGTAAGCACGTTAACTTGAGTAAATTTTGAGGTATCCTAATGAAATTTGGTATGTAAGTTCCTGGGCATTCATCCCTGATCGCTATTTAAAATAAATGTATTTAGGCCCAATGCCTAACTTTTTCTGTTTGACGGCGCCCCTCACTAACGTTTCAACAGCTTAATCAGCTTCCAGTCACCCACACTCTCCCGTCCGCATTTTTGTGTGTGTATATACGCATGCATGTTCTTCACGCGCATGTATGTGTATGTGTGCAGGTTGTCAGCACCCATGCACATATATGCGGGGGTGATTGTGTGAGTGTCTTTCCCCTTCATAGAACCGGAGGACTTTCCGCGGCTTAGCGGTTGTTATCAACCGGACGACTGTCCTCTTTCAAGGTCAACCGCCAAGCCGTACACATCGCCCAAGATTACAGCGGTCATTTGATATACAAAGTAAACTAATCTCACTCCCTGTTAGCGCTGTACATTTCTTTCACCTTCATAAAATAATATTATAACGACGAACATGCTCTTGTGTTTTCTTTATTTATTTCGAGTGAATCATCACATCCGGGATCGACCCGTGTGCGCTTCGAAAATATTTCAGGGGTGATTTAAAAAAAATTATAAAGAAATTCGTTCAAATTTAACCAAATTTTCATATTTAAAAAAAAAACAAGTAAGGAAGGTTAAGTTCGGGTGTAACCGAACATTACATACTCAGTTGAGAGCTATGGAGACAACATAAGGGAAAATACCATGTAGGAAAATGAACCGAGGGAAACCCTGGAATGTGTTTGTATGACATGTGGATCAAATGAAAGGCATTATAGAGTGTTTTATGAAGGAGTGGGCCATAGTTCTATAGGTGGACGCCATTTAGGGATATCGCCATAAAGGTGGATCAGGGTTGACTCTAGAATTTGTTTGTACAATATGGGTATCAAATGAAAGGTGTTAAAGATTATTTTATGAGGGAGTGGGCCATAGTTCTATAGGTGGACGATATTTAGGGATATAGCCATAAAGGTGGATCAGGGTTGACTCTAGAATGCGTTTGTACGATATGGGTATCAAATTAAAGGCGTTAATGAGTATTTTAAAAGAGAGTAATCCTTAGTTCCATAGGTGGACGCCGTTTCGAGATATCGCCATAAAGGTGGACCAGGGGTGACCTTAGAATTTGTTTGTACAATGTGAGTATCAAAAGAAAGGTGCTAATGAGTATTTTAAAAGGGAGTGATGCTTAGTTCCACAGTTGGACGCCGTTTCGAGATATCGCCATAAAGGTGGACCAGGTGTGGCCCTAGAATTTATTTGTACGATATGAGTATCAAATTAAAGGTATTAAGTAGGGTTTTAAAAGGGAGTAGTGGTAGTGGTATAGGTGGTCGCCTTTTCGAGATATCGCCATAAAGGTGGACCAGGCGTGACTCTAGAATGCGTTTGTACGATATGCGTATCAAACGAGAGGTGTTGATGAGTATTTTAAAAAGGAATAATCCTTAGTTCCATAGGTGGACGCCGTTTCGAAATATCGCCATAAAGGTGGACCAGGGGTGACCCTAGAATTTGTTTGTACAATATGGGTATCAAAAGAAAGGTGTTAATGAGTATTTTAAAAGGGAGTAATCCTTAGTTCCATAGGTGGATGCCGTTTCGATATATCGCCACAAAGGTGGACCAGGGGTGACCCTAGAATTTGTTTGTACAATATGGGTATCAAAAGAAAGGTGTTAATGAGTATTTTAAAAGGGAGTGGGCCTTAGTTCTATATGTGGACGCCGTTTCGAAATATCGCCATAAAGGTGGACCCGCGGTGACTCTAGAATGTGTTTGTACGATATGGGTATCAAATTAAAGGTATTAATAAGGGTTTTAAAAGGGAGTGGTGATAGTTGTATATGTGAAGGCGTTTTCCAGATATCTACCAAAATGTGGACCAAGGTGACCCAGAACATCATCTGTTGGATACCGCTAATTTATTTATATATGTCATACCACGAACAGTATTCCTGCCAAGATTTTAAGGGTTTTTTTATTTCGCCCTGCAAAACTTTTTCATTTTCTTCTACTTAATAAGTTCATTGAAGATATGTCGATTTTTGCTCAAGTTATCGTGTTAACGGCCATGCGGAAGGACAGACGAACGACTGTGTATAAAAACTGGGCGTGGCATCAACCGATTTCGCCCGTTTTCACAGAAAACAGTTAGCATCATAAAATCCATGCCCCTACGAAATTTCAAAAGGATTGGTTAATTTTTGTTCGACTTATGGCGTTAAAAGTATCCTAGACAAATTAAATGAAAAAGGACGGAACTACGCCCATTTTGAAATTTTCTTTTATTTTTGTATTTTGTTGCACCATATCATTATCGGAGTTAAATGTTGACATAATTTACTTAAATACTGTAAAGATATTACATTTTTTGTTAAAATTTTACTTTAAAAAAATTTTTTTTAAAAAGTGGGCGTGGTCCTTCTCCGATTTTGCTAATTTTTATTAGGCGTACATATAGTAATAGTAGTAACGTCCCTGCCAAATTTCATCATGATATCTTCAACGACTGACGAATTACAGCTTGCAAAATGTTTAAATTACCTTCTTTTAAAAGTGGGCGGTGCCACGCCCATTGTCCAAAAGTTTACTAATTTTCTATTCTGCGTCATAAATTCAACTCATCTACCAAGTTTCGTCGCTTTATCTGTCTTTGGTAATGAATTATCACACTTTATCGGTTTTTCGAAATTTTCGATATCGAAAAAGTGGGCGTGGTTATAGTACGATATCGTTCATTTTAAACAGCAATCTGAGATGAGTGCTCAGGAATCTATATACCAAATTTCATCAGGATACCTCAAAATTTACTCAAGTTATCGTGTTAACGGGCGGACGGGCTCAACTGAGTATAATAATTCAAATAAAACGAATTGATCGCTGAAGAAAGATAACAAAGGCAAGTTGCTCCACATTTTATACTCAGATGAGCAGAGCTCACAGAGTATATTAACTTTGATTGGATAACGGTTGGTTGTACAGGTATAAAGGAATCCAGATAGATATAGACTTCCATATATCAAAATCATCAGGATCAAAAAAATAATTTGATTGAGCCATGTCCGTCCGCCCGCCCGTCCGTCCGTTAACACGATAACTTGAGTAAATTTTGAGGTATCCTGATGAAATTTGGTATATAGGTTCCTGAGCACTCATCTCAGATTGCTGTTTAAAATGAACGATATCGTACTATAACCACGCCCACTTTTTCGATAATTAAAATTTTGAGAAACCGAAAAAGTGCGCTAACTCATTACCAAAGACGGATAAAGCGATGGAACTTGGTAGGTGAGTTGAAAATTTGACGCAGAATAGAAAATTAGTAAAATTTTGGACAATGGGCGTGGCACCGCCTACTTTTAAAAGAAGGTAATTTAATAGTTTTGCAAACTGTAATTTGGCAGTCGTTGAAGATATTATGATGAAATTTCGCAGGAACGTTACTCCTATTACTATATGTATGCTTAATAAAAATTATCAAAATCGGAGAACGACCACGCCCACTTTAAAAAAAAAAATTTTTTTAAAGTAAAATTTAAAAAACAAATTAATATCTTTACAGTATAAAAGTAAGTTATGTCAACATTCAACTTCAGTAATGATATGGTGCAACAAAATACAAAAATTAAAGAAAATTTCGAAATGGGCGTGGCTCCGCGCTTTTTCATTTAATTTGTCTAGGATACTTTTAATGCCATAAGTCTGACAAAAATAAACCAATCCTTGTGAAATTTGGTAGAGGCTTAGATTCTAGGACGATAACTGTTTTCTGTGAAAAAGGCGAAATCGGTTGAAGCCACGCCCAGTTTTTATACACAGTCAACCGTCTGTCCTTCCTCTCGGCCGTTAACATGATAACTTGAGCAAAAATTGATATATCTTTAATAAACTCAGTTCACGTACTTATCCGAACTCATTTTGAATCAGTATAAAAAATAGCCGTCGGATTTCGGCCCACGCATACTTTTTCGATATCGAAAATTACGAAAAATGAAAAAAATGCCATAATCTATACCAAATACGAAAAAAGGGATGAAACATTGTAATTGGATTGGTTTATTGACACAAAATATAACTTTAAAAAAAAACTTTGTAAAATGAGCGTGACACCTACCATATCAAGTAGAAGAAAATAAAAAATTTCTGCAGGGCGAAATAAAAAACCCTTAAAATCTTGGCAGGGATACTGTTCGTGGTATGACATATATAAATAAATTAGCGGTATCCAACAGATGATGTTCTGGGTCACCCTGATCTACATTTTGTTCGACATCTGGAAAACGCCTTCACATATACAACTATCACCACTCCCTTTTAAAACCCTTATTAATACCTTTAATTTGATACCAGTATCGTACAAACACATTCTAGAGTAACCCCTGGTCCACCTTTATGGCGATATATCGACAAGGCGTCCACCTATAGAACTAAGGCCCACTCCCTTTTAAAATACTCTTTAACCCCTTTCGTTTGATACCCATATCGCACAAACACATTCTAGAGTCACCCCTGGTCCATCTTTATGGCGATATCTCGAAAAGGCGTCCACCTATAGTACTAAGGCCCACTCCCTTTTAAAACACTCATTAACCTTTTCATGTGATACCCATATCGTACAAACAAATTCTGAGGTCACCACTGATCCACCTTTATGGCGATATCCCTAAATGGCGTCCACCTATAGAACCTTTATTTTGTCACCATAGCTCTCAACTGAGTATGTAATGTTCGGTTACACCCGAACTTAACCTTCCTTACTTGTTCGTATTACCATTTGTATGTATCCATAAAAAAGACAATTTTGTCTGCAGAGCTCTCAGCTGAGTATGTAATGTTCGGTTACACCCGAACTTAGCCTTTCTTACCTGTTTTTTTTTTCCAAGACCATATATTGGCATATCATGAGGACTGGGACGCGATTTTAGGCTAGTTGAAAGATGTGAAAAATGAACAGACGTTTAAATCCACAACAAATTAACGCCTTTTTAACAATTAAAGAAATATATTGATTATGTCAGCCCATTTAGATAAGTTCGAGCAGTGTTGTTGCTAAGAATTACGTGCAATTCTACCAACTCTGTTTTTTTTTTTGGAGTATACAATAGAGACTATTAGCAGTTTGAAAACATATAAAACTAATTAAATGTACCTTTTGTACTTTTCTGTATATTCACTAAAAATACAGTTATTGTACACATATCAATTTGATAACACAATTCAACTGTGCAAATATACATACATATATATATACAAACAATCACTAGGAAAAAGCATGGCAAAATGTTTTGCGAAAGCCACGTTCACTTCATTTCGCTGGTATATGCGTCAATTAATTCCGTTTGTTTACCTAACTAAAAATTGTCATTATAGTTATTAATTAAATAGGTTTATTAGACACCTATTTTATTTGCCATAAATAAAACATTAATTTGATGGAGGCGGCCGCCGTGTTGTTATGGTAGCATGCTCCGCCTACCACGCCGATGATTCTGGGTACAACTCCCGCGTACAGTAACATCAAAAATTAAGAAAACAGTTTTTTAATTTGAAAAGGGTTTTTCTAATCAGCGTCGCCTCTCGGAAGTGTTTAGCGTACACTCCGAATTTATTTCTGCCATGAAAAGCTCCTCACTGAAAACTCATCTGCCTTACAGATGCCGTTCGAAGTCGGCGTAAACGCATGTAGGGGTCGTCCCGCCAATTTGTAGCAAATTGGAAGATAAGCTCGGCCCAAAATCTCTTCGGAGGTTAACACGCCTTGCATATATTTATTAATTTTGTTTATAATGGAACGAGTGAAAACCAACAGGATTTTTTGTTGTGTAGCCTTGACTTTAATTAAGATGTATTGTTGTTATTTATAATTCCTAAAATTTTGACTGAAAGGTTTTTGCTTATTTTTTATTCACATTGCTCAATCAGGTATAAATAGCGCCCACAAAATTAATCTCGATGTACTTTATACTTGAAAATTGGTGCAAAAGTTCTTAAATCAAAATGAAGTCACGCAATCTTTTTGCAATCTTCTTTGTCGTTCTACGCAGCTTTTTATCCTATACGAATGCGGAATTTCGCATTCTGTTGGGAAAAGATATAGATATAAATGACAGCACACATTCAGTTTCAATACATAATTGTGGCAGGTATCTTTGCACTGGTTCCATAGTCTCTTCGGAGGCGGTGGTTACATCTGCGGAATGCGTATTCAAAGAAAAGGAGAATAAGAAGGGTAAACTCAAAGTTCTATTTGGTGTAAATGATTTACATAAAATGAATCAACCAAATCCTCCAACAAGAGATGTGAGCGAAATAATTACTGATTCCGCGTTTGATATAAGTGAACCACTATTTATGAATATTGCTGTGCTTAAAGTGGAAGAAAAATTTGAATGGCACCCTCATCTAGTAATGCCTGTAAGGATTTGCGATGCCAATACCGTATTAGAACCGGGCAAAGGTATGCAAGTTAGAGGATGGGGTGCGATTATGTCATTTGGATATACTCATCATATTCTTCAAAATACTACAATGCATATAAAGCAGAAGGATCAATGTAGGAACGATTTAAAGGAGTTAAAGTGGAATTCACCAAACACAATCATTTGTGCTGCTGGATGTGGTCAAAGTAAACTGCTTCGTGGAGATTCTGGAGCAGGAGCACTTTTGGATAACAAACTTTGTGCGGTGGCACTCTTTACTACTACTACGTTCAATAAGCCGGATTTATTTACAGATCTAAGAAATATACAAGTTAGAGAATTTTTGGATAAACATACATCTAGAATGGTGCAGTTATAAATTCACTGTGGAATGGAGTATCACCCTTACTCGACAGAACACCGAATTTCGAAAAATTTTGAGATAGGTCGTTTTCGAAACAGCAGTTGAGATATGGTGACATTCCATTCAACAGTCGATTCGTTTTATATATCATGTATAAATAAATTGCTATGATTGCGAAAAAAAAAATATTTTTGGTAGCATTCAATGATAGTGGTACGTAAGTAAATGCCTTAAATTGTGAGACCAAATTTTCATCACTACTCTAAAATTTCCTCGTATATGAACAGATCATGAGATGCAAAGCAAATTGCGGAACAACTACTTTGAGGCAATCGCAAATTCTGTTTAAAGCAGCTGATCTTATACTTAAAGTTACAATGTGTAAATATAGTTAAAAAGTAATTGTTCATAGCGCTCGTGGGACCCCCCCCCCCGTTCCTTTTCGAAAGGTTTTCAACCAGTAGACTATTGTATACCGGTGTCCCAAATTTCATCCGAATCTGTCCCGCCGTTCTTGCGTGATTGAGTGACAAATACAAACGTCTGAACATCCAAACATCCAAATATCCAAACTTTCGCCTTTATAATATTAACTGGGCTTTACTCGCGGCCCCGCTAGCAAGAAGAAAATAAAAGATATGGGCTATTCACGTTATCCTGCTTATCAAGTTATCTAGTTTAAAAAAAATTGTCTGTCTAAGGCATTTTATTTTTGTAATAGAGTAAAAAAAATAACTAAATGAGCTAATAACCTGATAGGGTCACCAAATGATCGAAAGCCATGAAATGACCCCGACGGTATCGGGGGCGGATCACGAAAACCATCCAGAAACGCTCCCAGAACGGTATCCACAAGGTCCCGGCATAGTCCCAAAAAAGTCCCGAAATGACAACGACACGATTCAAGACTGATCCAGAGAACCACACAAAAATGATCCCTTAAGGGTACCCAAATGTACCGAGAGCACCCCTGATAGTTGCTCCAAAATTGTTTAGTTCTCGATCTGTATGATCCAGATACCAAAAATTATTGATTTATGAGAAAATGTATTTCGATAATAACAATTTATAGATTTTGCACCAGAGGGTAGTGCGAGGAAAGCTGAGGCGGAGACTGTAACTGCTCACTTTGTAAGCCCTCGACTTATTGGACCCATTGAGTTTGTAATATTGGTGAAGGACAGTACACTTAAAGTTATAATGTCTAAAAATTATTAAAAAGTAACTATTCGAGGGGTCGACGACCTCCCCCCCCATTATCCCGACATAGTCCAGAAAAATTATCCCGAACGGATGCCGAAATGACCCCGTCGCTATCGCTGCCAGATCCCATAATCCATTTAGAAATGATGCTGAAACAGTTCCAAAAAGGTCCCGAAATGACCCTGACGAGTACCCGGACAGATCCCGAAAATCATCCAGGAATGATACCGGAAGGGTCCCCAAATGATCCCAAATTAGTTCCAAAATGACCCCGGCGGGATCCCCAAAATCATCCAGAAATCTTACCGAAAACTATTCAGAAATGATCCCGAAAAATTCCCTGACGCTATCCCGGACGGATCGCGAAAATTATCAAGAAATGATGCCGGAAAGGTCCGAAAATCAACCCGAAATGTTTCCGAAAAAATCGCGAAATTGCCCTAACAGGATTCCGAAAGCCATCCAAAAATCATTCAGAAATTATGCCGAAAGGGTGCGAAAATGATCCCGAAATAGTCCCGAAATGGTCCCGACGGGATGCCGGACGGATCACGAAAACCATCCAGAAATGATCCTGTAAAAGTCCCGAAATGACCCTCACATAGTCCAGAAAAAGTCCCGAAATTACCCCGACGGGATCCCGGACCGATCCCGAAAAATACCTATCACCAATATTACAAAATCAATGGGTCAAAAAAGTCGAGGGCTTTCGATATCCCGTCAGGGAAATATCGGTACTTTTTCGGGATCATTTTGGGACCCTTCCGGGATCATTCCTGTATAGTTTTCATTTCTGGATGGTTTTCGGGATCCCGTCAGGGTCATTTTTGGATTTTTTGCGACCATTTCGTGATCATTTGTGGACCCTTCAGGGATCATTTCGGGATGGCTTCGTGACTTTTTCTGGACTATTTCATAAATCATGTAGGGACCCTTCCGAGATCATTTCTGGATCCGCCCGGGGTAATTTCGGGATTATTTCGGGATCATACGTGTGGGATCACGTCGGGTCATTTCGTGACTTTTTCGGGACTATCTCGGGATCATTTAGGGATCCTTTCGGGATCATATCTGCGTGGTTTTCGGGGTCCGTGCGGGATTCCGTCGGGGTCATTTCGCGACTTTTTCTGGACTATGTCGGGAAAATTTAGGTAGCCTTCCGCTATATTTTCTGTATGGTGTTTGCGATCTGTCCGGGAGCCCGCCGGGGTCATTTCGAAGTTTTTTCTGAACTATTTCAGGCTAACGTGAATAGCCCATATATTTTATTTTCTCCTTGCGGACGGGACCGCTGATGAAGGCTAGTTGGTTATATGTGTGCAAAATTTCATCCGAATCCGTCTAGTCATTCTTGCGTGATTGAGTCGCAAAGACAAACGTCTGGCCAACAAAACATCCAAACTTTCGCATTTATAATATTAATAAGATGTAAAGGCGAAAAGTTATAGAGTATTTATAAAAAGTTTTTATATTTCATCTACTATCGAAATTTATGCATTTATATTCGAAAAGTTATAGCGTAATTTATCGAAAGATATTGATATAATTACGGAAAGTTATCCATTTGCTACCGAGAAGTTATCGCTTTGTTTTCTAGTTGTCTAATTACTATCGAAAATCCATCGATTGTCTATCGAAAAGTCATCGATTTAAAATCGAAAAGTTAACGATATATATTGGAAATAATTGTGGATTTGCTATATAAAAGTTATCGATTTGCTATGGGAGTAGTACCACTATGTTATTAAAAAATTATAAATTTGGTTTTGAAATATTATGGACTTTTTATTAAAAAAATATCGATTTAAGTATTATTGAATATTAATAGAAAGATTGTCGATTTGTTTTCGTTACCGATTTCTTATCAAAAAGCTATCGTGTTTTTTTAACATAGATTAATTAAAAAATAAAAATAATTAAAAAAAAATGTTATTGAAAACAATGCTTACATGAAGTAATAATAATACTAAAAGCTAGAAAATAATTAGGTAGGTACTAGTCATCACACTCCTCATCAATGTAGGCCGTTCATCAAACAATTAAATAAAAGCGTTAGACGCGTCAAATTTCTAAAAATGTGAAGCGTAGCAGTTGGTCTTATATATGACTATCAATAGAAATTTGACGCGTCCAACGCTTTTGTTTGAATGTATGATCAACGCCCTAGATTGATGAGGAGTGTGATAACTAGTACCTAGGATATACCTAATTATTTTCTAGCTTTTAGTATTATTATTACTTCATGTAAATATTGTTTTCAATAAAACCGTTTAACTAAAAAATTTTTTTTAATTATTTCATTTACAAGTTTTTAGTCTTCATTTATTTGCCTATTATTTCTCATTCTATTTAGTTGATTTAGCGGCAATTTTTTTCACAGGCCGTTTTCTATTCATGTTTGTATTATGTGTTCCAAATGTGTGCTTAATCGGACCACAAATACGTTTTTTTATATCTCGATACTTGCGCCACCTAACGGCGATTATTCTCCATAGGTCGCTTTCCATTCCTGTATGTATTATGTGTTCCAAATATGAGCCAAATCAGACCACAAATACAATTTTTTTTCAATATCTCGATCCCTGAGCCACCTAGCAGCGATTTCTCTTCATAGGTCGTTCTCTATTCATGTATTTATTATGTGTTCTTAATATGAACCAAATTGGACCACAAATACGATTTTTTGAAATATTTCGATCCATGCGCCACCTATCGGAGTTTTTTTTTTTTATTATTATTGCATCGTCATCGGGTTCTGAACTATATTCCAAGTTACAAGCTTATAGCTTCTCGGGAATTTACTTAAATTGTAATTACAAAATTTGTTCACAACGGCCATGCGGCCGGGCCGGCCTGTCAAGTCAAGCTAAATTAAACCGTTTAATAAATTTGTTTTTCGCCCGCTCTAGGTCGAATTTTTAATAAAAACACGTAAGTATTTTTTCTTGTTTTACCAATATATTTCGGTCACTCAACGGTAACCGTCTTCAGGGCGACTGTTGACAAGAAATTAGACAATAAATCAATAAAATAACAAATGATAATAAATATCCTTAACCTACTTCTACTTACACGTCTGCACCGTGTGACGTGTAGTTGTGTACTGTCTGTGTGTTTATAAGTGTTTGTACAAGTGAGCGTGATTTACTGTGTCCGATATGTAGTTTAGTCTGATGTTAGTTGGTGTGTTTATAATGTGTAATACTTCAAGAATAAATATCTTCGTATTTTGTTCTTCCTGGGCAAAAATTTCGGCTGCGCTGAAGTTCGGTGAGTGGCCAATGGATGCACAGTGGGCCATGAGTGCAGTTTTTTGATTTGTGACATAATTACACTGTTTACAATCCGACTTGTGTTGGGCAATTCTAGTTTTTAGTTTGGATTTTGTTGTTCCTACATAAGTGCGATTACATGTTTCGTCGCTACTACCATTACACGGAGTGCTATACACCACGTTACTTTTTTCTGCTGTGGGTATTTTCGATTTTGTTTTATTAAATAAGTGTTTCAGAGTGTATGTAGGTTTATGCTCTATTTTTATTTTATCTTTGTCGTAGCAGTCAGATTTTGTACGACGCTCTGATAACATAGGAACAAATGCTACTGACTTAAAAACCACGAGATTTTTGGAATTTTGATTCCGGGTGGAATTCTTCAATTTCTTCAGCAGTATTTTTATAGTACGTTTTGGAAAGTCGTTGTCTTTTAGCATTTCTATTATTTCTCCTTCTATATCGTTGTGGTAAATTTCGTCGAAAGTCCGCATCATCCTTTGTATACAGCCCATCGCTGTATTCATTATCATCATTTTTCGATGTTTTGAATTAAAGTTGACGATTCGTCCTGATGAAGTCGGCTTCCTATACCACTTTAATTTTAGTTGATTGCCACATATATTTACTATAGAGTCCAAATAAACTAAAAAGAGTTTAGGATGTCTGCTGTTTTTTGTATATCATTTTTTCGTACTATCGCGTTTGGGTATTTACGTTTATTTTTCTGTAATTGGCCATATTTCTGATATCACGTCTAGTGCTAACTGAATCGGTATGCTAGGAAATAGTGAAACCACGTCCAAAGATACGAGTTGCTCGTCGTCACAAATATACGTGTTATTTACTCTTTCTTTGCCCTCACTAGGGTAGGCACCTTGTCGTTGGTGTGAGGGCTTAGCCGAACTCCATAGCGCCCGACTATGAGGCGGAGCTGTTTAAGACTGACATCTACATCGTCTCGCCTCATAGGAGGGCGGCGGGATGTCGGTGACCAAGAACTGCCAACCCCCTAATCCAGGATGTTATGCGGACCGTGCCTATTGGACGATTTGCAGCCAGGGGATAAATTCGGCTGTATTCGAACGGAGCCTTCCCGATACCGGCCATCTCGGGAAGTATTTATGGCCTTACCGCAGTAAGGGGCGCTGCTGTGGCGGACGGTTCTTTCCCCGTATATAAAACTGGACCGCTGAGCCCGCCTTGTCGGGCAGGTGGTCGTACGGCCAAGATGAACAACTCATTACCTGAATGTAATAAGGAGGATGTAAAGAGGAGGACTGAGTCGCAATCCAAGGACGACAAATACGAATTAAGCGATGCGTCGGACTTGGGGAGCGAGAGTAGTGCTGATTCAATGAACTCCGTGTTGGAGAAGCACACAAATGAAAACGGAGTAGAAGAGTGGAGAAGGGTACGGAGCAGAGGAAGTAAAAGAGCTCTCTCGCAGTACCGTGCAGCACTAAGAATTGTACAACGCTTGGGAGTAGTGGTCGACCGAACAGAAGTGGAGATCGAGCGCTTGGAATGGGCCCATGAAGCGGTAGAAGTAGGTCGAAGGCAGTTCAAAAGGTTTGCTGCGAGAAACCATCGGTTCTGCAACCGGTACGAGGAGGAAGAAGCGTCGAATGGCAGAATGAAGAGGCAACGTTCGGCAGAAGGCGACAAGCCTGCTTTCAAGAGGCAGAAAGGACCCAGTCCTAGAGCCGCGAGGCAGGGCAGTCGCATAGACAAGACAAGTAGGCCCAAAGCTGTAAGACAGATGGGTTCCAATAGCGAGGTAGCAACTACCTCGAAAGCTGCCAGTCATAGGGAAGATCCAACTATGGAAGTAGGAGATAAGCCAAAGGGAGATAACGATAAGACTCCGGCTTTCTCGGAGGCGCTAAAGGGAGTTAACGTGAAGACTCCGGTGTTCTCGGAGGTGCCAAAGGGAGATAACACTAAGACTCCTGCTTTTCCCGAGAAGATGAGTGATGTGGCAAAGCAGTCACTGACTGTGGCGCTGGTTGATCGTAGCAGTCCGTTCGGACAAATGACTACTGAAAGGTGGAGATCTGTGGAAAGGGAGCTTATTAGCTTAATGCTTAAGATGATGCGGGAACAACCAAGTAAGCCCCTTCCAACCTTTGATTCGGGGGGATGGTATAATGGTGTGAAGATGATAGCGTGCGACAACATCGCGAGCTTGCAGTGGCTGGAGGAAGTCGTTCCAAACCTACAAAGGCAAGGCACGAACGCGCGGTTTGAGGCGGTGGATAAAGCGCAAATCCCCACGGTACCAAAAGTTGAGGTATGGATACCATGCGTGATGAAGTCGGAGGATACGCTGCGACTTCTGCAGAATCAGAATCCGAACATACCGACACAGGATTGGAAGGTACTTACTGTATCTCGGCCTACCGAGGATGGTCAGTTCTACATCTTCCAAATAAACAAGCAGGCGGAGGATATTTTGTACACGCAGCTTGGCAAAATGTCCTTTGGCACTGGCAAAATTTACATGCGACTCAGGAAAAGAAGTCCCGAGGATAAAAATCCTAACTCGCTGGAAGTGGGCGAAGTCGAAAAGGACCTCAGAAGCCTAAGGGAAAAAAGACAGGTGGAGGTCCCCGACGTCACCACGAACGTGCTAGAAGAGGACCAACCGCTAAATGGTGCTGTGACTCGCACAGAGGAACACACGGCACAACATTCACGAGGGGCTGAAGGGGGCCTCGAATACTCTAAACCAAAAAGGCAAGAGGAGGACGACGACGTCAAGACGAAGGTGCTGGAGGGGGACAAACAGCCCAATGGTGCTGCGAGTCCTACAGATAAACCTCCAACACAGTAAAGTGGCGTCGAGCGAACTCCTCCTAACCCTTGAGGAGGGTTCGTTTGACGTGGCGCTGATCCAGGAGCCGTGGCTCTCATCGGGAGGAAAGGTTTCTGGACTTAGCGCGCGCGGGTTTGGCGTTTACTACGCGCAAACGGAAGGACGGGTGCGAGCTGTAGTAATGGTAAGGAAACAGCTGCATTCATATATGCTGCCTAATTACACCACTGAGGATCTCGTAGCGGTGGCCGTTGAGCAAAATAATAAGCAGGCATTTATCCTGGCGTCCTGCTACATGGCCCATGCTGCGGAGGTTCCACCGATGGGGTGCAAAAGGCTAGTACAGGAGGAAGGGCGCAAAGGGCGGTTGGTCATAGGCGCAGATGCAAATGCGCACCACAATGCGTGGGGAGGAGCAGATACGAACGAGAGAGGCGAATCTCTATTTTGTTACATCCTGCAAACCAATTTGCAGATAGCCAACAGGGGAAATGTTCCTACATACATTGGTCCAACATCCAGCAATGTTGTGGATATTACATTGAGCTCCGAACGTGATATATCAAGGTATGATTGGATGGTTCTTGATAGACCATCCTTCTCCGACCATGCGTATATAAGCTTCAGCATCCCACTAAAGAGGGTAGAGAAGGGAGGAACCTTTAGAAACCCTAGCGCAACGAATTGGACTAAATTCCAGAAACATGTAGAAACAAAACTGGGACAACCCAAACAGGTTGCTAATGTAGAGTAACTGGAGGAGTCGAATGAATTCCTAACAAGGACGCTTATGACTGCGTATAACAAAGCTTGCCCTCTAAGAAGATTCAGAGGAAAAGCAAAGCCGCCATGGTGGAGTAATGAGCTGAGTCTTCTAAGAAGACAGGTAAAAGAAATGTTTAAACTCGCAAAGACCGCGGAAAGCGAAGCGTGTCGTGACGAGTACAGGGATCTACTGAGGATTTACAAGCGTGAAATTACCAGTGCGAAGAGAAACTCATGGAAAAGTTTCTGTACGGACATAGAGTGCTCCAGTGAAACAGCACGGTTGAAAAAAGTCCAGCAAAGGGAAACATAGTCCAGGGACTAATAAAGAAAGAGAACGGGGAATGGTCACGTGATAGTGAGGAATCCATTGAGGTGCTTCTCGATACACATTTCCCATCGGGAGACGGTTTAGAAGAACCAGCAGACATGACTCACACTACGATCACGGAGCTAGTGGTGCCGGGCTTGGTGACCGATACCAAGATCGAGTGGGCAGTGAAGACGTTTTCTAAGTTTAAATCGCCGGGCCCAGATGGTATATTCCCGGCCATGCTACAAGTCTCAAGTAGGGCGGTCGTGGAATGGCTTAAAATAATATTAGCTTTTCTACCAAAGGCGGGGAAGATCGGTCACGTGTATCCCAAAGACTATAGACCCATTAGCTTAACATCATTTCTTCTCAAAACCTTTGAGAGGCTGATAGATGTGTACATAAAGTCCAACGTGGATGAAAAGCTGCTCTTCACAACACAGCATGCGTACACCAAAGGCAAGTCGGTAGACACCGCATTGCATAGGGTGGTAATAAGCATAGAGAAATCCCTGGAATATAAGGAGTATGCTCTAGGGGTGTTCTGTGACATTGCCGGGGCTTTCAATAATGTTGCAAAAAGGGCGATTATGGATGGTCTTAATTACATTAAAGTACTTATCTTGTTTGGTTGATTTTCCGACAGGGTGGATAAATGATGTATACTGGAACGATTTTCCGTCATCCCTTGTGAAATTTGGTTTTGAGACAAACCGGTTTCGGCGTTTCGTTCTGAACGAAAATCGACACTGATGATGGCACAACGCCCAAACCGGTTTGTCTCAAAACCAAATTTCACAAGGGATGACGGAAAATCGTTCCAATATACATTAAAGTACATCCTGCCTTAATCAGATGGATCGGCTGCATGTTAAATTGCAGAAAGATTACATCACAATGGGGATTGTACGAGGCCACGAAATCAGTGGACAGGGGCACGCCGCAGGGAGGGGCGCTATCACCTCTGCTGTGGACACTGGTCATCAACCAACTGCTCAGGCAATTCGATGGGGGACCCGTAAAACTTACGGCTTACGCAGATGACGTTGCAATTGTCATAAGTGGAAAATGCCTTCCAACGATTAGTTCTTTGATGGATCGGGCGCTTCGGGATATTCATATCTGGGCATCTAATGTCGGGCTGAAAGTCAATGCGGAGAAGACGGATATGGTCTTGTTTACAAAGAGGTACAAAATCCCAAATTGGACCAGGCATAAGTTAGGAGCGGTGACCTTACAGGAGCAACCTTGCACAAAATATCTAGGAATCATCCTAGACAGTAAGCTGTCATGGAAGCTCAACGTGAAGGAGAGGGTCAAGAAGGCCTCAACGGCACTCTATGCATGTAAAAGAATGCTGGGGTGTACGTGGGGCCTATCGCCCTCTCTTTCTCATTGGGTTTTTACAGCGATTGTAAGCCCTATTCTATACTATGGAGTTCTTGTTTGGTGGAAAGCCACACAAAAAACAACATACCTCAAAAAATTAGAGGCGGTATGCAGACTATCGATGCTTTGCATTACGGGAGCCCTGAAAACAACCCCGACGGCTGCACTGTATGCCATTCTGCACATTCCACCTGTAGACCTGATAGCAAAGCACAAAGCGTTAACGACCGCAACCAGGCTCGATACTTCGGGGCAGCTTGAGCGCCGACCATATGGCCATAGTAGTATAGCGTCATCAGTCACAAGACGAACAGACTACATGATTCCCTACCTGCACTTTGAGGGAGATCTTAATGCCACAATAGAGGTGGACGGTTGGCGCAAGGGTGCGCAAATGGCGGACGAGGAGATACATGTGTACACCGATGGTTCCAAAATAGTGGAAGGAGTAGGGTCTGCGGTATACTGCGCTCATCCGGAAATAAGCAGATCCTACAGGCTGCCGGATTACTGTAGCGTTTTCCAAGCGGAAATATTAGCCGTAACCAAAGCAGTAGAAACCCTGGAAGAGAATAGCTTAAGCTGCAACCGTGCTAACTTTTGTATTGACAGTCAAGCAGCAATTAAGGCAATAATCTCACATAGCACAGCATCTAAATGCGTGTTAGAGTGTAAGCAGTCTCTGGAGAGAATCGGAAAAGGGAGAAGCATACATCTATATTGGGTCCCAGGACATATGGGAATAGATGGGAATGAAAAAGCGGACGAATTCGCTAAAAAGGGCGCATCCCTTGAAGCTTGCTCCATAGACGTCCCAATTAGATTGGGCGAGATTAAGCGAAGGCGAGAGGTGCACATGATCGACCAAGCAGGAAAGGCGTGGGTTCAAGCGCGGGGCTGTAAAGTGTCGAAGATTATGTGTAGGTCTTACAACCTTAGACTAACGCAGTTGCTTCTATCATTAAAAAGAGAGGACTGTAGACTCATGACGGGTATTCTGACTGGACACTGCCTTCTGGCGTCACATGCCTTTAAATTAGGCTTGGTCAGTGATAGCAGGTGTAGGAAGTGCGGGTTGGAGGAGGAAACGATCGAGCACGTTCTGTGCTCGTGCCCTGCACTTGCCAGGCTAAGACTCCAGCTATTAGGAGTGATACAGCTGTCAGATCTAGAAGCAGCAAGTGGCTTAAGTCCTAGGAAGGTTCTAGTATTTGCCAAGAGGACGGAGTTATTTTATAACATAGGTCCTGGTTTTTGATAGGGTTTTTCAGATTGGTCGTTAAAACAAACTTCTGGTAACACTACGGACTTAATCAGCCTATGTGAGGTCCTCATGGACCGGCCAGTTCAACCTACCTACTCTTTCTTTGAAGTCCAGTGTATTTTTTATGTTGTACAAATACTCGCATGTTAACTTCTTTAATATGTCTGCAACATATTTGCACAGCCCGTACGAGGGTGATCCTGTTGCTGAACATAGTAATCTGAGTGGGGCTCCCTCCTTGTGAATCTTGGGTAGACCATAAATTCTTGGGGGTTGTGCTCTAGTTGTGGAGAGTTTATTTCGTCCGGACTTTGTTATTATTTCGATTTTAAAAAGTTTATCCACCAAGTTGTTATTTTGTCTCTGAACTTTATATGTTGTCAAGTCTTCTAAGATATCTGTAATTTTATTATTATATTCGCCAATATCCATAACAACCGTTTTATTTCTCCGATGTGAGAATTCTAATGTTTTTATTTTCACTCAGAAATTTCCGCGTCTGTGCCACTGTGTCTATTATTACACTATCTATTTCACTGAAATTTCTGAGTGAAAATAAAAACATAAGAATTCTCACATCGGAGAAAGGAAATAAAACGGTTGTTATGGATATTGACGAATATAATAATAAAATTACAGATATCTTAGAAGACTTGACAACATATAAAGTTCAGAGACAAAATAACAACTTGGTGGATAAACTTTTTAAAATCGAAATAATAACAAAGTCCGAAAGAAACAAAATCTCCACAACTAGAGCACAACCCCCAAGAATTTATGGTCTACCCAAGATTCACAAGGAGGGAGCGCCACTCAGACTAATATGTTCAGCAACAGGATCACCTTCATACGGGTTGTGCAAATATGTTGCAGACATATTAAAGAAGTTAACGTCCGAGTCTTTGTACAACATAAAAAATACACTGGACTTCAAAGAAAGAGTAAATAATACGTATATTTGTGACGGCGAGCAACTCGTATCTTTTGACGTGGTTTCACTATTTTCTAGCATACCGATTTAGTTAGCACTAGACGTGATATCAGAAAAATGGCCAACTATAGAAAAATAAACCAAAATACCCAACAAATTTTTTATGGAAATATTAACATTTTGCATCCAAGACAGTCGCTACTTTAAACACAGCGATCTATTCGACCTAGAGCCGGCGAAAATCAAATTTATATAACACAAGAAGGTCGCTAAACACTTTAATTAAAACCGTTTAATAAAATCTATGGGTTTTATCATAAATTTATCGATTTGTTTTCGATTGTTGCAATTTGTAATCAGAAAGTTGTCATTATATACCTTAAGTATTATTGAATATTAATGTAAAGATTGTGGATTTTTTTTCGAAAAGTTATCGATTTCTTGTCAAAAGGCTATCGTGTTTCTTTGAAAATATTCCAATTTTTTTAAAAACTTGTCCATTTATTTTCCAAAGGCTTCCGATTATATATCGAAAATTTATAGATGTGATATCGAAAAGTTATCGGAGTGTTATTTGTTATAAAAAAGTTATCGGATAAGAATTTCGATTTCATCAACTTGAGTAACAGGGCAGTTACAGAGCAGTGAGGGGATCATTTTTTCTGGAGTATGAATAGGAATAAAAAACATAACATTATCGGGGCACGCTGATGGCTTTAAATGGCTCAAGGTACTGGGAAGATTGGTGGTAAACGACAAAAACAAAATAGGTTTATTTTGGCTTCCTTGTGGTACACCTTAAGGAACGTAGCTTTAAGATTAGCACTTCTTTCTTTATCTTGGGTACGGTAAAATGGCATAAATAACTCAAATAATAATTTTTGAAAAATTGACGCTATGTGAGGCATTGTGATCCAGAAACTTCAGATAGGGCGCAACTCGTTGACACTGCAACTTGTGTGCGAGAAATTCTGCTTAATAGTATATGAAGCAAGATACTTAGAAAATTTTAACGAAGTTGGGCTTTTGGCTATCCATTTTGAAGTAATCTGCCTACAGATAAATTCTGAAAATACAGCATCTGAGAAAAAGTACACTAAGAGGCGCACGGATCGGAACATTTCGAAGACCTGCTCAGAAGCGGCTGAATTTTCATATACAATTTTAAACAATTTTCGTTACGTTTGATGCCCTAGCATAGTTCTAATATTCAAAGTTCAAGTTATAGAAATGCATCATAACACAATATTTTAATTTTACCGGTTTGGCAGTTTCCGACTCCATTTTCCTAAAAATGGGACATCTGACCAGAGATCAGCGTGAAGGTTTCCTGAGACACCATTTGATTTTGATTTATATGCATGAAATTAATATTTGTGCGTAGTTTTTTTAAGTATCATCCGCAGCAAATACTGCAGTTTATTTCACACCTCTACTTGCTGCAATATATTTTTTCCAAACATTTTCAAAATTACTTCCAAATTAATTTGGATGCTCATATTTTACACACAAATGAAAATTATTCAAAACCAAAATGTTTTGTCAGGAAGTGTCATGTTTTTCAGGTGAGCAATTTGGTTCACGCCCCTGGCAAAGCAACATCAAAATTTTACGAACAAGTTTTTCAATTAGAAGAAAACTCTTCTAAGCGGGGTCGCCCATCGACAAGGTTTGGTAAGAGCCCCGAGTTTATTTCTGCCATGAAAATCTCTCAGTGAAAACTCATCTGCTTTTCATATGCCGTTCGGCATCGGCATAAAGCAAGTAGGTCCGGTCCCGCCAATTTGTTGGAAAATATAGAAGTAGCACAACGCAAATCGGAAGAGAAGCTCGGCTTCAAATCTCTTCGGAGGCTATCGCGCCCTACATTTATTTTTATACTCAGTTGAGCAGAGCTCACAGAGTATATTATGTTTGATTGGATAACGGTTGTTTGTACATATATAAAGGAATCGAGATAGATATAGACTTCCATATATCAAAATAATCAGGATCCAGAAAAAATTTGATTGAGCCATGTCCGTCCGTCCGTCCGTCCGTCCGTTAACACGATAACTTGAGTAAATTTTGAGGTATCTTGATGAAATTTGGTATGTAGGTTCCTGAGCACTCATCTCAGATCGCTATTTAAAATGAACGATATCGGACTATAACCACGCCCACTTTTTCGATATCGAAAATTTCGGAAAACCGAAAAAATGCGATAATTCATTGCCAAAGGCGGTTAAAGCGATGAAACTTGGTAGATGGGTTGACGTTATGACGCAGAATAGAAAATTAGTAAGATTTTGGACAACGGGCGTGGCACCGCCCACTTTTACAAGAAGGTGATTTAAAAGTTTTGCAAGCTGTAATTTGGCAGTCGTTGAAGATATCATGATGAAATTTGGCAGGAACGTTAACACTATTACTATATATGTGCTAAATAAAAATTAGCAAAATTGGATGAAGAACACGCCCACTTTTTAAAAAAAATTTTTTTTAAATTCAAATTTTAACAAAAAATTTAATATCTTTACTGTATATAAGTAAATTAAGTCAAAATTCAACTCCAGTAATGATATGATGCAACAAAATACAAAAATAAAAGAAAATTTCAAAATGGGCGTGGCTCCGCCCATTTTCATTTAGTGTGTCTAGAATACTTTTAATGCCATAAGTCGAACAAAAATTTACCAATCCTTTTGAAATTTGGTAGGAGCATAGATTCTATGACGTTAACTGTTCTCTGTGAAAATGGGCGAAATCGGTGGAAGCCACGCCCAGTTTTTATACACAGTCCACCGTCTGTCCTTCCGCTCGGCCGTTAACACAATAACTTGAGCAAAAACCGATATATCTTTACTAAACTTAGCCCACGTACTTACCTGAACTCACTTTATCTTGGTATAAAAAATGGCCGAAATCCGACCATAACCACGCCCACTTTATCGATATCGAAAATTACGAAAAATTAAAAAAATGCCATAATTCTATACCAAATACGAAAAAAGGGATGAAACATGGTAACTGGATTGGTTTATTTAACCAAAATATAACTTTGGAAAAAACTTTGTAAAATGGGTGTGACACCTACCATATTAAGTAGAAGAAAATGAAAAAGTTCTACAAGGCGAAATCAACAGCCCTTGGAATCTTGGCAGGAATACTGTTAGTGTTATTGAATATATAAATAAATTAGCAGTACCCGACAGATGATTTTCTGGATCACCTGATCCACATTTGGTCGATATCGCGAGAACGCCTTCACATATACATCTAAGGGCCACTCGCTTTTAAAACCCTCATCAATACCTTTAATTTGATATCCATATCGTACAAACACATTCTAGAGTCAACCCTGGTCCACCCTAATGGCGATATCTCGAAAAGGCGTGCACCTATAGACCTAATGCCCACTCCCTCTTAAAATGCTCAGTAACACCTTTCGTTTGATACCCATATCGTAAAAACATTTTAGAGTCACCCCTGGCCCACCCTAATGGCGATATCTCGAAAAGGCGTCCACCTATAGACCTAATGTCCACTCCCTCTTAAAATGCTCAGTAACACTTTTCCTTTGATACCCATATCGTACAAACATTCTAGAGTCACCCCTGGCCCACCCTAATGGCGATATCTCGAAAAGGCGTCCACCTATAGACCTAATGCCCACTCCCTCTTAAAATGCTCAGTAACACCTTTCGTTTGATACCCATATCGTACAAACATTCTAGAGTCACCCCTGGCCCACCCTAATGGCGATATCTCGAAAAGGCGTCCACCTATAGACCTAATGCCCACTCCCTCTTAAAATGCTCAGTAACACCTTTCGTTTGATACCCATATCGTACAAACATTCTAGAGTCACCCCTGGCCCACCCTAATGGCGATATCTCGAAAAGGCGTCCACCTATAGACCTAATGCCCACTCCCTCTTAAAATGCTCAGTAACACCTTTCGTTTGATACCCATATCGTACAAACATTCTAGAGTCACCCTTGGTCAACCTTTATGGCGATATCTCGAAAAGGCGTCCACCTATAGAACTGAGGATTACTCCCTTTTAAAATACTCATTACCACCTTTCATTTGATACCCATATCGTACAAACACATTCTAGAGTCACACTGGCCCACCCTAATGGTGATATCTCGAAAAGGCGCCCACCTATAGACCTAATGCCCACTTTCTCTTAAAATGCTCAGTAACACCTTTCGTTTGATACCCATATCGTACAAACATTCTAGAGTCACCCCTGACCCACCCTAATGGCGATATCTCGAAAAGGCGTCCACCTATAGACCTAGTGCCCACTCCCTCTTAAAATGCTCAGTAACACCTTTCGTTTGATACCCATATCGTACAAACATTCTAGAGTCACCCTTGGTCAACCTTTATGGCGATATCTCGAAAAGGCGTCCACCTATAGAACTGAGGATTACTCCCTTTTAAAATACTCATTACCAAATTTCATTTGATACCCATATCGTACAAACACATTCTAGAGTCACCCTGGCCCACCCTAATGGCGATATCTCGAAAAGGCGTCCACCTATGGACCTAATGCCCACTCCCTCTTAAAATGCTCAGTAACACCTTTCGTTTGATACCCATATCGTACAAACACGTTCTAGAGTCACCCCTGGCCCACCCTAATGGCGACATTTCGAAAAGGCGTCCACCTATAGACCTAATGCCCACTCCCTCTTAAAACGCTCAGTAACATCTTTCATTTGATTCCCATATCGTACAACTAGAGACACCCCTGGTCCACCTTTATGGCGATATCTCGAAACGGCGTCCACCTAGGGAACTAAGGATCACTCCTTTTCAAAATACTCATTAACAGCTTTCATTTGATACCCATATCGTACAAACATATTCTAGAGTCACCCCTGGTCCACCTTTATGGGGATTTCTCGAAAAGGCGTTCACCTATAGAACTAAAGCCCATTCCCTTTTAAAATACTCATTATCACCTTTCATTTGATACCCATATCGTACAAACACATTCTAGAGTCAGCCCTGGTCCACCTTTATGGCTATATCCCTAAATGGCGTCCATCCATAGAACTATGGCCTACTCTCTCTTAAAATACTCTTTAATACCTTCCATTTGATACACATGTCATACAACCACATTCCAGGGTTACCCTAGGTTCATTTTCCTACATGGTGATTTTCCTTATTTTGTCTCCATAGCTCTCAACTGAGTATGTAATGTTCGGTTACACCCGAACTTAGCCTTCCTTACTTGTTAATTTTTAATTTAAGCAGTTTACCAAAAGTAAAGCCCCAGCGGGCTAGGGGCTTAGAATATACACGCGGCAGGTATGCCTTTCCCATATTATTTAAGGGCAATTTAAGGCTTCTCCAACTAACCTCACCTACCTGTGACAAATTTTGTTTCTTTAGCAGCCGAGGCTCTCGCGATCCCAAGTTCCTCATAGAACTAGGAGTGGGGAGCGGGATGGGCTGCAAGGTTTGGGGCTTGTACCTTAGTGGTGCTTTTTACCGAAGCGTACCGGATCTATATCCGGCAAAGGACCATCACCATCGATAATACTCCCCAGAACAAGGAGTAACTTTTTTGGATACATTTTCTCGAATATTTTGAATTTTTTTGAACATTATATCACAATTTGCCTTGGGTTGTTTTTCTTAAGCTATACAACATAAGCTATTTTTTTGGCTATAACCATAAAAAAGGAACAATTTTATTGGTGAAATTCGATAAACGTTCTCACTGCAATTTTTCTGTTCGCTGCTGTACAAAGATAATCACATACCGAATTTAAGTTTTTAATATACGATATCCGTATTTTAAAATAGCGATGTGCACATTTGCAAATATGACAAGAATAGATGTGAAAATGTGCTAAGTCACTTCCTTTGAAAAATTGTATTTCAATGCAGTTTGAAAACTGAATTCAAAATACATCGATCACAAGAAAAAAATATTGAAATTTTTAATTTTTACGTGCTGTCTGCAATGATGTGTAAATGTGGTGTTAAGTCGTCAACTGTTCAAAAAAAATGTGCTAAGTCAACCAGTCAATAATATCAATCTAAATTAATAGTAATTTCTTTGTGCACGCATTTTATTTACTTATTTAATTCATTCAGTCTAAAAGTATATGCTTTGTTGTTGTTGTTGTATTAGTAATAAAGACAATCCCCGAAGGCTTTGGGCTGATGGTCCTTTGCCGCACATAGATCCGGTACGTTCCGGTAACAACGCACTAATAAGGTACTAGTCCGACCATCTCGGGAATGATTCATATGACCACATTAAACCTTCTATGTCCCCACCCCCTAGTTCCATGAGGAACTTTGGGTCGCCAGAGGTTCGGATGTCAATGAAATAGAATACGCCACGGGTAGGTGAGGTTGGCAATTGGGTTGAAGAAGCTATATATTGCGCTGGGAACCCCTTGAGGGGTTGCCTACACAACCCCTTGAAATTGTTTTGCGCTGACCATAATCTACTTCAATTCATACACGTCGATATCTACATGCTTTGTTACAGACTAGTTAAAAATAGAAAACAATTCAAGCGTAAACTTATATTAGCTGTTATTAAAATTAAGAACGCTACTGAATCGATTTACTAGATGTATAGTCCTAGTTGTAGGTTCATTCACAGCATAATTCATTTTATTAGTTATTTAGATAAATAATCTATTATACGGAAGATCACGCATTGGAATATATGGATTGAACAAATTAGATAAATCAGAGCAATTCGTGCTAACGTTTATTACATTATAGGCAAGCATGAGTGAGATTCAAGTTGTTCTGTCATGCAGAGCCTCAAGACCAAGCAATTTGCACCTGCTGATATATGATGGGAGGCCGTCTGGCCAGTGAAGCGTACGTGAAGCAATTTTTGTAAAAAAGTGTTTGAACTCTCTCAATTCTATAGGAGTTATATTCTTAGAAAGGATTCCATATTATTGAGCAATATTCAAGACGACTTCTGACTAAGGATATATAAAGTGCCTTCAACGTCATAGGGTCCTTAAAGTCACTGGTGTTAAGTCTACTGAACCCAACCATTGCAACAGATTTTGACACAACGAAGTCAATGTGACTAGAAAAAGAGAGTTTGGAGTAAAAGATTACACCCAGGTCCTTAATCTCTTGGCAACACGATTAAGAGATTTAGCATTTAGTTTGTAGATAAAGTATGTGGCAATTGTCTTTTTGCAACAAGACACAACACTGCATTTGTTTGAAATTAAACATAAATTATTGTCTGCGCACCATCCGGAAAAAGAGTCCAGATCAGAACCGTTAGAAATTGTTTGACAAATAAATAGTATTTTTTGTGAAAAAATAGTTTTAGTGTTTTATTTCAATAATTAAAAATGACGAGTGATGGGAAACATATTGAGTAAAAAGTGCTAAGTCAGGAGAAAAAATTTGTTATGACCGAGGAAATTGTGCTAAGTCATAAAATCGCTTCTGGGTTGGCATACATGATTTTTATTTATCTTTTTCAAAGCTTCTACACTCAAAAGCATTGCAAGTAAGGTATCCTCATTCACAGTTTTGAAAAAAGAAGGTTATTTCAAAAGTTATTCATTTTTTTTCGTCTGCTGTAAAATTCGTAAAAGTTGACTTAGCACATTTTCACATTAAGCTAACGATATATGTATGCGTTTGTATTTTATGTACCTATGTATTTTAGAAGCTAATGTCTTTAACAGGTAAAAGAAATTTCGTAGAACTCTTATACGTTTGCCTGTCGCCTCTTTCCACTGTTGTGGCTTATATATATAGATTGGCGAGAGAAAAATAACTACGTGGTACTTTTTTGAAATAGTAACAATTTTTAAAACCAACAACTTTTGATCTTTTATATGAAAGAGAATAACGTGCGGTAGAGGGGCGAAAAGAGAAAAGAAAGGGACTAGCTCAATACAAAACTTGATGCCTTTACAGCTCCTTTCATGAAACATATTGTAACGAATTTAGTACAAATCCTCTTATTTGCCCTTCTGCTAAGTTCGAATCACTAAACTGTTGAATAAATAACTCCAGTATTGAATAATGGAAAAATGGCCTTTATTAAAGTACTTCACAATAACACTTATACTTTGCAACTCTTGCTTAACAACCAAACTGATTGATAGCTCAAATGAAATTCTACTATTGCCCGACAGATTGCGTGCTTAATCAATAACAGCTTGATAGCTCAACTCAAACTGAATTCCAGCGCCTCTACATTTGCTGCCTTTTATACTCTCTGATTTCATTGTTCGCATCTTCTAGGCGCTTACATTTCCAGAAACTACTAGTTGCCATCAGCTCTCAAATTTCTCAGCTGTAACTACAATTGCACGATTTTATAATCTCTCTTATTGCACACTTTCAGGAGTATCTCAGATATATGCATGTGTTTGTGCATTGAACCTCCGCTGCTCGTAAATGTACATGGTACATATGTATAGACGCAACTATTGTTTCGTTTATGTAGATACATAATGATTGATCTATGGATGTGTATGATATCACTGTCTAGCATCGGCTTAGAGATAGCAGCACCCCTTAGTTTTGCTAATATTCGTAACAATATATACGCGGGGCGAATGCTGTTAGAAATATAAATGTATCGGGAAGAGTGAGGCGAAGAGGGAAGAGCGGCCCGTTTCTGCAATGTAGGCAAGCCATTTTTTGCTCAGGATAACATCTTTCTAGGATGTTAATCAAAATAAAAAAAAATCTTGATTGTAAATTGAAAATATGAAAAGTAACAAAAATACATAGTTCAAAATTTGTGGATACTTTCTCTGTTTGTGAGAAAAGTATTAAATAATTTCAAGAAACCCTACAGCCTTTCTTATGAAATCACCCAAAAAGAGACATTGCAAATATCTTCTAAAATTACCCATGCATTCATTTATACGATGTTGCTTCTCACTTTATATGCAGAGTATGTTTGTGTGTATGATAGTTGGTGTTAGTTAGTTTTTAGCTTGGGGCACATCTATTTTCATAAGCAACTAAATATTAGCCCAAATATATTCAAACATTTATTTTTCCTCAGAATAGTTTTGCCTTGGAATAGTTGGCTTAAACATGAATTAGCAAAAGGAAGAATTTAGCCAAAATTATGTGCAAGATGAAAACTCCCCTGTGGCATGCCGACATAAAAGCTTGAAGGAAATTGAAAATTGAAAATAAAATACTGTGGAGCGTATTCAAAACTATGTTCTTTTACGTCACCTAACATAAGAGAGTGACATTTCAGACGTACTACATCAACCAAAAAGGAAGTCATTCGAAAAAGTGATTTTCACTGAGAGGAGGTATTGAAACGATAAAAAGAGGGAAATAAAAAAGGAAAAGAAAACCAAAATGGCAATGGAGATAAGGAATATGCGAACAGAGAAGAGAGTGAGTAAATGGAATGGAAAGCCGGAAGGTAAGAAGAAAAGGAAAAAGAACGGATAAAAGCAGTGCTGTGGTACCGGAGCGTACCAGATCTGTATCCGGCAAAGGACCATCACATCGATAACACTCCCCAAAGTCTTCAGGAAACAACCTTATCGCTACAACAACAACAACAGATAAAGGCGCTAGAAGGGGAAGGGAAGGAGATGATTAGAAATGGAAAGAAAGGGATGAGAAGAAGTCAAAAGAAAGAGTGAAAGGAAGAAAATGGAAAAGGAAGAGAAGGAATTATGGTTGTTGTGAAGAAAACAAAAAATGAACAGGGGCCAGAGTGAAAAAAGGGGAGAATGGAATAAATAAGAGCGGAAAGGAGAGAAAAAGGTAGGGAGAGCAGCAAAAAAAGAAGTAGAGAGAAGAAAGAAAAAAATTTATGGTGCGATAACCTCCGAAGAGATTTTAGGCCGAGCTTCTTTTCCAATTTGCGTCGTGCTCCTTTTAATATTTCTTACAAATTGGCGGAACGGGACCTACTTGCTTCTTGCCGACTCCGAACGGCATCCGAAATGCAGATAAGTTTTCACTGAGAGCTTTTCATGGCAGGAGTACACTCGGAACGCTTGCCAAACATTTCCGAAGGGCGACCCCGTTGGGCAATTTTTCTTCTAACTGAAAAAAAATTATTTCTAAAATTTTGATGTGGCTTTGCCCGGGGCTTGAACGCAGGACCTTTGGTGTGGTAGGCGGAGCACGCTACCATCACACCACAGCGGCAAAAAGAATAAGTAAATTAAAAAGAGCAGTAAAGACATGAGAAGAGAAATTGAAGAAACACACAAAACTATGGTCACTTTTCCAACACTAAGTAATACTAGATCATAATTAATAGGAGCAGGATTTGTTGTGGTAACAATATATTCGAGGTTTTGTTAATCACGACAGATTTATTAAATAGCGTCGAATTGATTTTTAAAACAGTGCTGTAACGATCCCGACAGAAATATTGTTCCGAACCGATCCCGGAACAGCTCTAGAGTGATAATGCAAACAACACTGAGATATTCGAGAATATTGCGATATAGCACGGAAGTATTCCTAAAATGGTCAAATGATCCTTAAAACAATTGCCTACTAAAATTGGTAAGATTATCGGAAAAAGGTCTAAAATTATGACAACAAAGTTCGAAACATTATCCATCAAGGATATTCAAATAGTCCTGATATAATCGCTGTTACAATCCCCACTCGAAAAGTGTTCTGAAATGAGCTCAGAAAAAATCATTAAATTGTAGCGAAAAACAGCTCGGAAATAATTAAGATTCGATTGGGAAATAGACCAAATATGACATCGTGAACAATAGCAAATAGCTACCCAAACTCTGTCAAACTGTCCAGCTTTCAATATAGAAATAAACCCGAAACAGTCCGAAATCGATCCTGAAAACAATGTCTAAAAAGTGTCCAAAAATAGATCCGAATGGAACCCAAAAATATACTACAATTATCTTGAAATCAGGCTCGATTAATTTTCAAAATGTTTCGCAAAAAGTTCCGAATCAAACTTGAAAAAATTCCAAAAAACAAAATCAGAATGATACAGCATTAATTGGTAAGCAATTACGAATCAGTACCGGAAGGCAAGTCTGGCATGATGCCGAAAATAATCGTACCTGGAGAAGACCTTAAAAATTAGCAACATTTTAAATAAATAGTTACAAAATGACCCTGAAATAATTCCGCTAACCTAAGGCGAAACGGTCATAAAAAAGCCCCCCAAAAAATCCGAAATTATTCCAGAATGGTCCGAAAATGGCCCCTTTGTGTGACCATTTTGCCTTAGCTTAGCAGTAATATTTCGTGGTTACTTAGTAACTATTTCGGTATCATTTTGGTAATATTTAGGCTCTTTTCCAGGTTCGATTGTTTCCGGAACAATTTTAGACTGATTAGTTGTTTTCGTTATCATTGCATGTTTCGGGATCATTTCGTAAAAAGATTGATTTTGGGATCGTTACAGAACTGTTTAAACAATCATGTCAAAACTATTTAAGAATTCTGTCATCAACCGACAAAGAAAATCTTAAATATTGTCACCACAGCAAATTCTGCCCCTATTTATTGTGGCATAGGATGACGTCATGTTTGAAAATGGACCGAAACCACAGTTTTGTGTTTTTTCTGCCGACTTCTAGAATACACGTTTGATAAGAACATGAAAGTGCTTAAGTTTATTAAGAAAGAAAGAATAGAATATAGATGAAATTATGTTGTAACCGCATTAATCACACTGACTTGAAGTAACTATGAATTAGCTTCCCGTAGTTGCTCCTACCCATATCAGCCTTGAGAGAGTCAGGTATGGAATTCCAGAGCCTTACAGCATTAACAAAAAACAGCCTCGGTGAGGAAAAATATAAATATCGTGGTATTATTAGCTTGCGGCATCTAGAAGACTTGGAAAATTTTAGTTTTTCATAAAGATAATTTGGTGTTTTGAATTCAATAAGTTTGGACATAAATATACAGTTTCGTGCAGCAATATAATCAACAAGTAAGGAAGGTTAAGTTCGGGTGTAACCGAACATTACATACTCAGTTGAGAGCTATGGTGACAACATAAGGGAAAATAATCATGTAGGAAAATAAACCGAGAGAAACCTTGGAATGTGTATCAAATGAAAGGCATTAAAGAGTATTTTTTGAGGGAGTGGGCCATAGTTCTATAGGTGGACGCCATTTAGGGATATAGCCATAAAGGTGGATCAGGGTTGACTCTAGAATGCGTTTGTACGATATGCGTATCAAATGAAAGGTGTTAATGAGTATTTTAAAAGGGAGTAATCCTTAGTTCCATAGGTGGACGCCGTTTCGAGATATCGCCATAAAGGTGGATCAGGGTTGACTCTAGAATGCGTTTGTACGATATGCGTATCAAATGAAAGGTGTTAATGAGTATTTTAAAAGGGAGTAATCCTTAGTTCCATAGGTGGACGCCGTTTCGAAATATCGCCATAAAGGTGGACCAGGGGTGACTCTAGAATGTGTTTGTACGATATGGGTATCAAATTAAAGGTATTAATGAGGGTTTTAAAAGGGAGTGGTGGTTGTTGTATAGGTGGTCGCCTTTTCGAGATATCGCCATAAAGGTGGACCAGGGGTGACTCTAGAATGCGTTTGTACGATATGGGTATCAAATGAAAGGTGTTAATGAGTATTTTAAAAGGGAGTAATCCTTAGTTCCATAGGTGGACGCCGTTTCGAGATATCTCCATAAAGGTAGAACAGGGGTGACCCTAGAATTCGTTTGTACAATATGGGCATCAAACGAATGGTGTCAATGAGTATTTTAAAAGGGAGTAATCCTTAGTTCCATAGGTGGACGCCGTTTCGAGATATCGCCATAAAGGTTGGCCAGGGGTGACTCTAGAATTCGTTTGTGCGATATGGGTATCAAATGAAAGGTGTTAATGAGTATTTTTAAAAGGGAGTGGGCCTTCGTTCTATAGGTGTTCGCCTTTTCGAGATATCGCCATAAAGGTGGACCAGGGGTGACTTTAGAATATGTTTGTACGATATGGGTATCAAATGAAAAGTGTTAATGAGTATTTTAAAAGGGCGTGGGGCTTAGTTCTATAGGTGGACGCCTTTTCGAGATATCGCCATAAAGGTGGACCAGGGGTGACTCTAGAATGAGTTTGTACGATATGGGTATCAAATTAAAGGTATTAATGAGAGTTTTAAAAGGGAGTGGTGTGAAGGCGTTTTCCAGATATCGACCAAAATGTGGACCAGGGTGACCCAGAACATCATCTGTTGGATACCGCTTATTTATTTATATATGTAATACCTGCCAAGATTTTAAGGGTTTTTTATTTCGCCCTGCAGAACTTTTTCATTTTCTTCTACTTAGTATGGTAGGTGTCACAACCATTTTATAAAGTTTTTTCATTTTTCGTAATTTTCGATATCGAAAAAGTGGGAGTGGTCATAGTCGGATTTCGTTCATTTTTCATACCAAGATAAAGTGAGTTCAAGTAAGCACGTGTACTAAGTTCATTAAAGATATGTCGATTTTTGCTCAAGTTATCGTGTTAAAGGCCATGCGGAAGGGCAGACGGACGACTGTGTATAAAAACTGGGCGTGGCATCAACCAATTTCGCCCGTTTTCACAGAAAACAGTTAACGTCATAAAATCTATGCCCCTACCAAATTTCAAAAGGATTGGTTAGTTTTTGTTCGACTTATGGCGTTAAAAGTTTTCTAGACAAATTAAATGAAAAAGGGCGGAGCCACGCCCATTTTGAAAATTTCTGTTATTTTTGTATTCTGTTGCACCATATCATTACTGGAGTTGAATGTTGACATAATTTACTTATATACTGTAAAGATATTAAATTCTTTGTTAAAATTTTACTTAAAAAAATTTTTTTTTTAAAAGTGGTCGTGGTCCTTCTCCGATTTTGCTAATTTTTATTAAGCATACATATAGTAATAGGAGTAACGTTTCTGCCAAATTTCATCACGATATCTTCAACGACTGCCAAATTACAGCTTGCAAAAGTTTTAAATTACCTTCTTTTAAAAGTGGGCGGTGCCACGCCCGTTGTCCAAAATTTTACTAATTTTCTATTCTGCGTCATAAGTTGAACTCACCAACCAAGTTTCGTCGCTGTAGCTGTCATTTGTAATGAATTATTGAACTTTTTCGGTTTTTCGAAATTTTCGATATCGAATAAGTGGGCGTGGTTATAGTCCGATATCGTTCGTTTTAAATAGCGATCTGAGATGAGTGCTCAGAACCTACGTACCAAATTTCATCAAGATACCTCAAAATTTACTCAAGTTATCGTGTTAACGGGCGGACGGACGGACGGACATGGCTCAATCAAATTTTTTTTCGATCCTGATTATTTTGATATATGGAAGTCTATATCTATCTCGATTCCTTTATATATGTACAACCAACCGTTATCCAATCAAACTAATATACTCTGTGAGCTCTGCTCAACTGAGTATAAAAATACTGCATCCTAGAACATTGGACCTCCATGTGGAGATGTGGTCATACTTTTTAAGGCCATAGACATAACGCGTTATATTGTTAAATGCAACATCAATTTTATGGCTCGAAGCAGAATCTAATTGACTGTAGACAAGCTCAGAGTATGTTATGTGCGGCACAATTGTATAGCTTTTCTTAACTTTTTTCTGGTCTCCAAAGGTGTAAAAGAAGCAGAAGCTCTTAAACGGCGCAAAATAGAATAAATATTGCTTAGGATTTTATTAACGTGGTCAATACAGGTCAACTTGGAGTTTATCACAAAACCCAAATTTCGAATTTTTTCAGTAAACGAGAAGGCACTATTTCCAACAAAGAGCTTTGGAATATCTTCAACATGTACAACGCTTCTACTTATGGGCAACACATATGACTTTTCACCATTTAAGAATAGACAAGTCACTATTTATTTTATAACATAAATCTTCGACAAGGCCAACACGACTAGATAGGTATAACTGGATGTCATCAGAATATGCGTGGACATTTACGTGCTGACACACTGAGAAAACATCATTGACAAAAAGACTAAACAGAAGAGGACCAAGCACAAAGCCTTGTGGCACACCAGTAGGGACAACACGAGATTTGGATGCAGAGTTTTTGCAAACTAACTTCTGGGTTCTTCCCTCCGGGTAACTGGCCATAAGCTCAACAGATGTAGTGGAGAACCCGAAGTAGAATTCGAGTTTTTTGCAAAGGAGGTTGTGCTGCACTGAGTCAAAGGCCTTAGAGAAGTCAAGGAGGCACAAAAGGGTTAGGTCACTTTTGTCAAAACTAGTTCTTATGTCGTCAAGTATTTTGATCGTTGCAGTATAGCAACTGTGTTTAGGTCTGAATCCAGATTGCACTGGACTCAACTGGTTGTTCTCCTTAACACAAGCTGAAATTTGACCCGCCATCAAGGACTCACACACTTTAGCAAACGCAGCTAAGATGCTAATTAGCCTACAATTGCAAGGTTCAAGAGCATTATATGTTTTGGCGACAGGAATAATTAACGCCTTCTTCCACTCCCTAGGGAAACAAGAAGTTGTGAAGCAATGATTAATAATATGCGTGAGAGTTCCTAAAATGAATGGCAGAACGAGTTTAATGAACTTCAAAGAGATCCCATCATCCCCAATAGCATTAGATTTGATGTTCATAATTGTTTTACAAACTTCTAATTCTGATACTGCTTTAAATTCAAATTTAATCACTGGCTCAAAATGACTTATAATGTCCAGAGGTATGTGACTGTCCCGACACTCACTTGACCTAATAAAATAATCGTTTAGGATATCTGGGTCGACTTGACAGTCCTTTTGACACTTCCCATGTATGCTAAGACTCCTCAAGTTTCGCCATAAATCTTTTGACGGAAGTGACGGGTTTAATTTATAATTGCAATACATCTGCTTCGATTTTCTTATGATAACGGTTGCTTTGTTTCGGGCGATTTTATATAAAGACCAAGCAGACTCAGTTTGTCTCCTCTTCCATTTCGCGTAAAGTCTATTTCGTTCTCTTATAGCAGACCTGACTTTAAAGTTATACCAAGGAACAGAATTGATATCAGCCCGAGCTCTACGTAAAGGGACATGCTTGTCATAAAGCTTACACAAGTTTTCATTTACAAATTCAAGTTTGCCGTTCACAGTAATAATAAAGCAACACAAAGACCAATCAACATTGCACAAATCAACAAACAAAGCATCCACATTAACAGCCCTAAAATCACGATAAACAGTGGTAACAGTGTCAACAGGACGATTGAACGTAACATCTAGTGAACAAAAAATTAAATCATGGTCAGAAATAAAGCTGATTTGGTCAAATTTTGTAATATGGTCACGACTTGACGTAATAATCAGGTCCAACAAGCTTGGAGTCGAATTATGTGCGTATCGTGTTGGTACATGTTTGTTGACTATAGTAAGGCCAGCAGTTGAAATATGGTCAAGTAGTTTATTTACATATCAGTCATTTAAGAGTAAATTAAGATTGAAGCCACCACAAATAACAAAACGCTCGAAGTCTATTAAAAACGAAGATAACTCAGCAAAAAAGGAATCTAACAAGTAGCATCTATTTGGGTTATATACACAGCTAGTATCCTGTTTATTTATGTTATTAGAAATTTCAGCTATATTAAACTCTCTCTCACTATTTTTAGACATTGATAACATATTAATCTTTAAGGATGCCTTGCAATATATTGCAACCCCCCTCCCCTTCTAGCTAATCGTTCTACACGTGTTAGTCTATAGTTAGGGATACTATAGTATGCATCAGATAAGTCAGAGGAAAACCAGGTTTCTGAGAAACAGATAACATCAACATCTGATTCCGAAAATATATCCCTAACATAATCCAATTTGTCACCATTCATACTTCGAGCATTAAAGTGCACTGCGCTAAGTCCAACCGATTGCTTGCATAAAATATTTATTAAAGTCTTGCCGCATTCGCTAATGCTAAAGGCAGATTTCTCGCAGGGGCTTAATACCATAGGTTGGAGAAGGAGACAACACAAAAAATGCTAAATGCACAAAAACTTCAACGCATATGCATATGCAACAAATAACAATTAATATTTAGTTTGAAACTCATAGTAAGAGAAATCGATAGGTATAGAATTAAGGGAGTAAGGCGAAAAGAGAAACCTATAGCGAAGTTAACATTGTATCTGAAATACATATACAAAGAACAAAACATTGCTAAAACAAACATATGTACGTAAATAATATGTTACGACTATATCAGCGCTCCTCTTCCAATAATTGCATTGACTTCAGCTTTGCTATTTACCAGCTTCGACTCTTCCCCTTGTTTATGTCTAACAAAAATTTTGCCACGGATAGAAAACACCGACGCTAACTGCTTCTGCCGTCTCAGTGCCGATGCACTCTCTTGTCCTTACTGCTCTTTTGCTTGTTCTTTTTGACAATGCTCTCTACTTCCTGTTTTGCTCCACTCCCTACCTTTCTTTATCCTTTTCTGAACTTTTTTTTCCATTTTTTTTTCTCCCTCTTTTAAATTTTTGTTTTCCTCACAACAACCAAAATTCGTTCTCTTACTTTTCTATTTATTTTCCTTTCCCTCTTTCTTTTGACTTCAATATCTTATTTCAAATTTTCAATTTCCTTCGAGCTTTAAATCAGCATGCAACAGGGAAGTTTTCATCTTGCACATAATTTTGGTTTAATTCATCCTCTTGCTAATTCATATTTAAGCCAATTATTGCAAGGCAAAACTATCTTGAGGGAAAGTAAGTGTTTGAATATTGTAACGAATTTAGAGAAATCCTGGTTATTGTGAACATTCTGCTAATGTTCGAATCCCTGAAGTGTCGAATAAATAACACCAATATTCAGTATTGCAAACTGGAGTTTATCTAGATTACTTTCGGAGTACTTCACAATTATACTTCACTTCACAACTAATAGCGTGTTTAAACCAAACACGCTTCGCTTTCCGCGGTCTTTGATAGCTTAAACATTTCTTTCACCTGTCTTCTTAGAAGACTTAGCTCATTGCTCCACCATGGCGGCTTTGCTTTTTCTCTGAATCTTCTTATAGGGCAAGCTTTGTTATACGCAGTATCGGCGTTCTTGTTGTTGTTGTTGTTGTTATTTTAGCAGTGCTCCGCCCCATCCAATAGGTGTAACCGATCGCAAATTGTCATCAATATCCTCTAACGGGAATCCAAGGAAACTTGCTGCTTCTATAGGGGTGGACCATGATGAGAGGGCTGCTAGAGGCGTTGGTACCACAATATAGTTGAAGAGATGGTTGGTGTCATGTGGGGACACGTTACACGCACGACATATATTTTGTATGTCGGGATTGATTCTGGATAGGCAAGAGATGTCTGTTGGGATGCCCAGGTTTCTGGGGATTCAACAGGAATTGTTTGGTTAGTATTTCATTTCTCTCCCTTATGGGGAGTATTCTATCCTTATTATGTAGATGGTGTTCTGGGGACATAAGACAACGCGTGGCGGTTCTGAAGGCAGTATTTTGGCAGGCCTGTAGTTTCTTCCAGTGAGTTGTCTTTATGCTTGGCGAGCATATCGGGGACACGTAGCATGCAATCGGCTGGCCAATTGCTTTGTAAGTGGTAATGAGCGTTTCTTTATCTTTTCAAAAATATTTGAGGATTTTATCACGGCTCTGGATTTTGGGTACAATTGCGGCTACATGCTCACCAAAATGTAGATCCTGATCAAACGTCACACCCAAGATTTTGGGGATTCGGTCCAGGTCCGATGCCTACCGGCATGCGGTCCAGCTTTTAAGACTTGGGTGAAGGCTAGACCCTTCCAGGACTTGCAGTAACGTGCCATGGTTGACCATATCAAAAGCTTTTGATAGGTCTAGCGCAACAAGTACTGTTCTATGGTGGGGGTTTTGATTTAAACCGCAATTTATCTGGATGCCAATAGCATTTAGCGCGGTGGATGTGCTATGAGGTTTCCTAAAGCCATGCTGATGACAGGGTAGTTGCAAATTTGCTTTGAAGTAGGGGAGCAAAATGGCTTCAAGCGTCTTGGCTACTGGCGATAGGAGATATATCCGGCGATTTGAATCTCCTATGTTAGCTGGTTTCCCAGGCTTTAATAGCGGAACCAACTTGGCCATTTTCCATTTTTCGGGAATGACAAAGGTGGAAAGGGAGAGGTTGAAGACATTTGCTAAATATTTGAAACTCTCTTTTCCTAGGCTTCTAAGCATCGGCATGGCTATGCCGTCTTGGCCCACTGCGTTAGATGGTTTAGCTTGACCGATGGCTTCCTCAACTCTTTGGCGGTGGTGGTAATTGAGGACGCGCTGAATTTATGTTTATGTGTGCGTCTGTTGGCCCTCCGTCTAACTTTGTCAACCGTAGGATGCATTATATATTGTCGGCTAAAAGCGCTCGCGCATTTTTTCGCATCCGGCAGCACTTTATCGCGAAAGGCGATGGAAATTTTGTCATTGTGCTAGGACGAATTCGATAGGGACTTTACAGTGGACCAGAGCTTACCCACACCGGCAGAGAGGTTACAACTACTTAGATGCTCCTCCCATTTCGCCCGCTTGTGTTCATCCTCAAGCAATCTGATGCGTGGGTTTATATCCCTTATTTGAGGGGTCGCAGCGATCGAGGATTTGCGGCCTCCGCCGGATAATGGGGCCGAATTTCGGGAATTCTTCCGGCGGGAATGACCTTGCGGATAGCACGCTCCTCTTGGCGAGCATGAGTCGGGATAGGGAGGGCAGCAAAGCGGCTGTCTGTAAAGGATTTGTATTCATCCCATTTTCCTTTTTTAAAGTTTATGAAAGTTGTCACCGAATGACGATGAAGTCGGCGATACGCTCGAGCGAAATAAGTATTGGCAGGGGGTCGGATGCCAATGTTACCATCTATTGCATGTTGACGCTGTTTACGAGTCCTGCGCTCATGATTGATATATCTGGCGAACTGTGACAGTTTCCTACCATACGAATGGGGGCGTCTTCGTTTATTGTGCAGAACGTCGTTTCTTCTATTTGATCCTTCAACATCTCCGCCTGCAAGTTTGAATGCCATAGATCGTGATGGGCTTTGACATCGCCTAAGATAATGCGATTATCGCCAGAGACTAAGGCGCTGATATTAGGGCAGCTGATAGCAGGAGGGATTTAGATGTTGATAATTTCCACTCTCGCGATCATTTCTGTGGAGATTATACCCGAAACAGGCCTGCAGAGCAGATCTTGCTGTGAGTTTAGTCTCTTGAATCGCATCAATGCGAATGTTGTGCCGTTTTATGGAATCGAATATCTCCGTGAACTTCCCAGTTAATCGATTACAATTTAACAAGTGTAGCGGGGGAGACATCGTCACTCTAGGAGTAAGTGACGGGTGACTATGTCTGAGTTGTGAAAGGCTTGGACGCAATTGCTGTTGTGGCCTTGGGACTGGACGTGCCTCGGTAAGCATTGAGGTACCCGGTGTATTTGGGTTTGCGGCCTGGCAACATGGTGCAATGAATCCCGTCGGGGGGTTTCCGTCGCGAGACCAGAACATCAAGGAAAGTGGACGTCCAAGGCAGGAGCTGCATTGGGCGGATGTCGCAAACATATATATTGTGTGCTGGCAAACGGTGCAAAACGTGGTAGGGACTAAGAGTATGTTTCCCTGACCTACAGGATTTCTTCCGGAAAAGAGGGGGAAGAATACGGGGTGGGGTTGATGCTCGGCATTTCTACCCACTCTACTACGGAGATTGTAGTTAGTGTGGGAGCGGCCGTATGAGCTGGTGTCGTCGCAGGGCGCGAGCAGCAGTGGTTACTTTTTGAGGCTTGCTGAGCAGCAGACCTGCTGGAAGCAGATCTGTTAAATTTGAATTAGCATTAGTAATCAATTAATTATTTATTAGCCAATGATTATTTCAATTTTTTTCCGAAAAAAGCAATTACTAATTGATTACCATAAGAAAACAAGTAAGCAAGGTTAAGTTCGGGTGTAACCGAACATTACATACTCAGTTGAGAGCTATGGTGACAACATAAGGGAAAATAACCATGTAGGAAAATGAACCGAGGGAAACCCTGGAATGTGTTTGCATGACATGTGTATCAAATGAAAGGCATTAAGGAGTATTTTATGAGGGAGTGGGCCATAGTTCTATAGGTGGACGCCATTTAGGGATATAGCCATAAAGGTGGATCAGGGTTGACTCTAGAATGCGTTTGTATGATATGGGTATCAAACGAAAGGTGTTAATGAGTATTTTAAAAGGGAGTGGGCCTTAGTTCTATAGGTGGACGCCGTTTCGAGATATCGCCATAAAGGTGGACCAGGGGTGACTCTAGACTTTGTTTGTACGATATGGGTATCATATGAAAGGTGTTAATGAGTATTTTTAAAAGGGAGTGGGCCTTCGTTTTATAGGTGTTCGTTCGCCTTTTCGAGATATCGCCATAAAGGTGGACCAGGGGTGACTTTAGAATTTGTTTGTATGATATGGGTATCAAATGAAAGGTGTTAATGATTATTTTAAAAGGGCGTGGGACTTAGTTCTATAGGTGGACCCCTTTTCGAGATATCGCCATAAAGGTGGACCAGGGGTGACTCTAGAATTCCTTTGTGCAATATGGGTATCAAACGAAAGGAGCTAATGAGTATTTTAAGAGGGAGTGGGCCTTAGTCCTATAGGTGGACGCCTTTTCGAGATATCGCCATAAAGATGGTCCAGGTGTGACTCTAGAATGCGTTTGTACGATATGGGTATCAAATGAAAGGTGTTAATGAGTATTTTAAAAGGGAGTAATCCTTAGTTCCATAGGTGGACGCCGTTTCGAGATATCGCCATAAATGTGGACCAGGGGTGACTTTAGAATGAGTTTGTACGATATGGGTATCAAATTAAAGGTATTAATGAGAGTTTTAAAAGGAAGTGGTGGTAGTTGTATATGTGAAGGCGTTTTCCAGATATCGACCAAAATGTGGACCAGGGTGACCCAGAACATCATCTGTTGGATACCGCTAATTTATTTATATATGTAATACCTGCCAAGATTTTAAGGGTTTTTTATTTCGCCCTGCAGAACTTTTTCATTTTCTTCTACTTAATATGGTAGGTGTCACAACCATTTTATAAAGTTTTTTCTAAAGTTATATTTCGCGTCAATAAAACAATACAATTACCATGTTTCATCCCTTTTTTCGTATTTGGTATAGAATTATGGCATTTTTTTCATTTTTCGTAATTTTCGATATCGAAAAAGTGGGCGTGGTCATAGTCGGATTTCGTTCATTTTTCATACCAAGATAAAGTGAGTTCAGATAAGTACGTGAACTGAGTTTAGTAAAGATATATCGATTTTTGCTCAAGTTATCATGTTAACGGCCATGCGGAAGGACAGACGGACGACTGTGCATAAAAACTGGGCGTTGCATCAACCGATTTCGCCCGTTTTTACAGAAAACTGTTAACGCCATAAAATCTATGCCCCTACCAAATTTCAAAAGGATTGGTTAATTTTTGTTCGACTTATGGCGTTAAAAATATCCTAGACAAATTAAATGAAAAAGGGCGGAGCCACGCCCATTTTTAAATTTTCTTTTATTTTTGTATTTTGTTGCACCATATCATTACTGGAGTTGAATCTTGACATAATTTACTTATATACTGTAAAGATATTAAATTTTTTGTTAAAATTTTACTTTAAAAAAAATTTTTAAAAGTGGGCGTGGTCTTTCTCCGATTTTGCTAATTTTTATTAAGCGTACATATAGTAATAGCAGTAACATTCTTGCCAAATTTCATCATGATATCTTCAACGACTGCCAAATTACAGCTTGCAAAATTTTTTAATTACCTTCTTTTAAAAGTGGGCGGTGCCACGCCCATTGTCCAAAATTTTACTAATTTTCTATTTTGCGTCATAAGTTCAACTCATCTTCAAAGTTTCGTTGCTTTATCGGTCTTTTGTAATGAATTATCGCACTTTTTCGGTTTTTCGAAATTTTCGATATCGAAAAAGTGGGCGTGGTTATAGTCCGATATCGTTCATTTTAAATAGCGATCTGAGATGAGTGCTCAGGAACCTACATACCAAATTTCATCAAGATACCTCAAAATTTACTCAAGTTATCGTGTTAACGGGCGGACGGACGGACATGGCTCAACCAAAATTTTTTTCGATCCTGATTATTTTGATATATGGAAGTCCATATCCATCTCGATTCCTTTATATATGTACAACCAACCGTTATCCAATCAAACTTAATATACTCTGTGAGCTCTGCTCAACTGAGTATAAAAATCAAAAAAAACAAGTAAAGAAGGTTAAGTTCGGGTGTAACCGAACATTACATACTCAGTTGAGAGCTATGGTGACAACGTAAGGGAAAATAACCATGTAGGAAAATGAACCGAGGGAAACCCTTGAATGTGTTTGTATGACATGTGTATCAAATGAAAGGCATTAAAGAGTATCTTATGAGGGAGTGGGCCATAGTTTTATAGGTGGACGCCATTTAGGGATATAGCCATAAAGGTGGATCAGGGTTGACTCTAGAATGCGTTTGTACGATATGGGTATCAAATGAAAGGTGTTAATGGGTATTTTAAAAGGGAGTAATCCTTAGTTCCATAGGTGAACGCCGTTTCGAGATATCGCCACAAAGGTGGACCAGGGGTGACCCTAGAATTTGTTTGTACAATATGGGCATCAAACGAATGGTGTTAATGAGTATTTTAAAAGGAAGTGGGCCTTAGTTCTATATGTGGATGACGTTTCGAAATATCGCCATAAAGGTGGACCAGGGGTGACTCTAGAATGTGTTTGTACGATATGGGTATCAAATTAAAGGTATTAATGGGGGTTTTAAAAGGGAGTGGTGGTTGTTGTATAGGTGGTCGCCTTTTCGAGATATAGCCATAAAGGTGGACCAGGGGTGACCCTAGAATTTGTTTGTACAATATGGGTATCAAAAGAAAGGCGTTAATGAGTATTTTAAAAGGGAGTAATCCTTAGTTCCATAGGTGGACGCCGTTTCGAGATATCGCCATAAAGGTGGACCAGGGGTGATCCTAGAATTTGTTTGTACAATACGGGCATCAAACGAAAGGTGTTAATGAGTATTTTAAAAGGGAGTGGGCCTTAGTTCTATAGGTGGACGCCGTTTCGAAATATCGCCATAAAGGTGGACCAGGGGTGACTCTAGAATGTGTTTGTACGATATGGGTATCAAATTAATGGTATTAATGAGGGTTTTAAAAGGGAGTGGTGGTTGTTGTATAGCAGGTCGCATTTTCGAGATATCGCCATAAAGGTGGACCAGGGGTGACCCTAGAATTTGTTTGTACAATATGGGTATCAAAAGAAAGGTGTTAATGAGTACTTTAAAAGGGAGTAATCCTTAGTTCCATAGGTGGACGCCGTTTCGAGATATCGCCACAACGGTGGAGCTGGCCCGTCTGCCCGTTAACACGATAATTTTGAGATAACTTCACCAAATTTGGTACACAAGCTTATCTGAAGCCAGAATAGATTGGTGTTAAAAATGAGAGAAATTGGATGATAACCACGCCCACTTTATATATATATAACATTTTGGAAAAGACAAAAACCTGATTGTTTAGTAAATAATACACCTAGAATGTTGAAATTTGACGCGTGGACTAACATTAAGACTCTTGATTAAAATTTGAAAAAAAAAATTTAGAATGGGCGTGGCACCGCCCACTTGTGATAAAATCTATTTTACAAATATTATAAATTATTAATCATAAATCAAAAATCGTTAAACCTATCGTAACAAAATTCGGCAGAGAGGTTGCCTTTACTATAGGGAGTGCTTTGAAGAAAAATTAACGAAATCGGTTAAGGACCACGCCCACTTTTATATAAAAGATTTTTAAAAGGGTCGTGGACGAATAAAATAAGCCATATCTTTACAAAAAAGAGCTTTACATCAATGGTATTTTATTTCCCAAGTGCATTTATAACAATAAATAGGAAAAACTACAAATTTAAAAAAATGGGCGTGGCACCGCCCCTTTTATGACTAAGCAATTTTCTATGTTTCTGCAGCCATAACTCGAAGAAAAATTAAAAGATCGTAATAAAATTTGGTACACAAATTTCCCCTATAGCAGGAAATATTTCTAGAAAAATGGACGAGATCGGTTAAAGACCACGCCCACTTTTAATAAAAGATTTCTAAAAGGGTCGTAGACGAAAATAATAAACTATATCTTAGCGAAAAAAGCTTTGTATCAATAGAATTTTACTTTCTAAATTGGATATAACATAAAATTGGAAAACATTAAAATTTTTGAAAATGGGCGTGGCCCCTCCCCTTTTATGACTAAGCAATTTTCTATGTTTCGGCAGCCGTAAGTCGAAGAAAAATTAACATATCTTATTGAAATTGTGTACACATATTTTCCTTATAGCAGAAAATATTTCTAGTAAAAATGGACGGAATCGGTTAAAGACACCGGCAACTTAGAAATAAAACAAGTTTAAAAGGGTCGTGGACTAGAAAAATAAGCTAAAACTTAGCAAAAATTGTTTTGAATCATGATACTTCACTTACCAAGTTTTTTTTTAAGAGGAAATGGGGAGACATTTTTTTTAAACGGGCGGTGCCACGTGTTATGTAGAAAAGTAATTTATTTGAAATGAAATGTGCAACTGAAGCTCACGCTGAGTAAATAATGTTCGGTTATACCCGAACTTAGACACCCTTTCTTTTTTTTATTTATTTATTATAATTTTTTTTTTTTTTTTGATTATTTTTGATTATTTTTCCGCTTTGTTGAAAGAAAAGTTCTCGTTTATTTCATGCACGGGATAATTTCTACATACAAGGACATTTTAAGACGCAATAGAAAATTGTAAGCGCTTATCGAGGCGAATTTATACATGCAACATACAGGGCGAATGGTATATGAGCGTTGATCTAAACATATTCTTCGGTAAGTATACACGCATGTGCATATTTTACTACACTCATTATATAAAATAATGAGAGATCGAAAACGGCGGGTTTTCTAATTGCCCAGATAACCTGTAAAAAAATGTGGGATTCATAGGTTGCCGTCCAAAAGCTTTCATTTAGAAACGAACCTTTATGGTTTCATCCTTAAGTCTAGCCAATTTTGTCATGTATTTATTTTGCCATTTATCGTTCATGTCGAAAATTGGTCTGATATGGTCGAAAGTGGTATCAACGGATGCGCACCATTGCCAGTTATAAGAAACTAATTGCGAAATTTAACTCTTTCTAACTGTTCAAAAGTTACATAAAAAAACAGGCGCTTTCAATGTCAGTTTAAAACGGACTTTGCATCACACAATTCACCAAGTTATTAAAACAAAACACTAAAAACAAAGTTATATAATAAATTTATATGCTCACCTTGGGCATTTTTTTCCAAAAATGAACAACGAATTCAAATAAAATGACCCAAGGCGAAAATGTTTTCAAATTATCCTCAAGTTGTTAAGAAAAACAAATTACCCAGAAAGGTGGCGATTTTTTAAATTTTTTTTTATTGCGATTGGCTAAATGAACAAGCGAAATCAGTGATGCAAAATCCTTTAATAGGTTCTAGGGGCATAAACACTTCTTTGAAATGATTTTTACGTCATACTTAGGTTAGGTTAGGTGCAAGAGCTGAGCTGGACACCATGGTAATACCCTATACGGTTTTAAGGAGGACCACTACGCTGCCTAAAGCGGGTCAACCCACTTCGTGGAAATTATATACTTTGCTAGAGCATTGACTTCATAGCTAGAGACCTCAGCAAGACCATGTAGAAAAGGTTTACCAAGCATGGCCAACCTACGCCTACTAAGTGCTGGACAATGACAGAGAAGGTACTGGACACTCTCCACCTCTTCTGTACATCTGCAGCTGCGACAATAGTCGAAGGTCGTTGCCCCAATTCTAGCACCATGCGTGACTATTAAACAATGCCCTGTTAGAACCCATATCAGGGACGATAGAACTGATTTGTTTAAAATCAGAAGAGCTCCTGTGCGCCCCTTGTCATATGAGGGCCAGGTTAGCCTGGATGTCTCACACGATGATATGGCTGACCATAGACCATTTGCAATTCTTATGGTGCTTGTGTTCACACGAAGCCAGAAAGTGGCCATGGGTATACCTACCGAATCATTTTCCGGAAGGATATGGTCGACGGCGCCCCTTCTGGCCAGCTAGTCTGCTCTGCAGTTGCCTTCAATATCCCTGTGCCCAGGTACCCATATAAGGCCATACTGAAGTGCTGAGCCATCTCGTTAAGAGATCTGCGGCTTTCAGTGACCGACTTTGTGTTGTCCAGGGCCTTTAATGCGGCCTGGCTGTCTGAGAAAGTAAATACCCATTTACCATCCTTAGGCATAGACCCGAGGTGGTTCACAACCCTGTGTATTGGCAGCATTTCCGCTTGGTAAACTCTACAGTGATCTGGTAGGCGAAAAGAGACCTCTAGACCCATATCCGGCGAAAAGAGGCCTGCTCCCACCTTCCCGTCAAGCTTAGAAACATCCGTGAATATGTTGATGGCACCCGGTACCGTATGTTGTCTGGTATTCCAGTCTTGTCGCGATGGTATATATATACTACTAGAAGACTCTGCAGACTTTGTTCTGCCCTAAATTTGGCCTATTTGCATACATTTTAATAAGCTTTTTCCGTCTGACTCTGCCATCCGCCACCCTCCCCCCTTCACTTTTTCCTAATCGCTTTCGCTTCATCTACTCCATATTCGTCTAATTCTATCTCTTTCTCAATCTTCTTCTCCTTCTCTCTTTTCTCTTCTCTCAATTTCTTCTCATTCTTCTGCATCCCTTATTGCCATTCCCAGAGGGTGGTATGTATTTGATTCCAGTCCCAGTCTCAGTCCCACTCCGAGTCTCAGTCCCAATCCCACTCCGAGTCTCTGATGATGTGCTATACTTGATATCATTCGCTATAATATTTTTTATTGATAAGCACGTTGTTTAATTAAACACCAACCAATTACACGGAAGTGTATCTGCACCACCTGAAAATGTGAGTGCCGGTGCGTATACGTAACATTTTATTACGTATAAACAAATAAAAAAATTTGCAATAAAATAATATTGCGACTATAAACTAAGATATATAGCCTATCCTATATTTCAAGTTAGATCGAACTACATACGTTGTGCAAAACAAATTCAAAATCGGTTCAGTAGTTTAGGAGTCCATCGGGAACAAACATAGTGACACGTTTTTTTTATATATATATATGGGCAAATTCCAAAAACTTTTACTTTTTTGGATCTCGGATTTTACACACGGGGAAAAAACTTAAAGCCAGAAAAAAGTACAACGCCATTAAGCTTGACCTTTTGACTATCTGATCTGATGATTTTAAAAGTCAAGAAAGTTGATAGTAAGTTTTTGCAGAACTTCGAAACGTAAAAACGTCGATTTTTACACTTTTTCAAGCGATACCCTTGATTTTTTTTTTTTTCGATAAAGTTTTGAGGCAGAACTGAAACGCTATGGAATTTAAACTGAGATGTTGTCTTTGAGACAGAGATTCTAAACGTATAAGCAAAATTAATGTACCTCTCCAATACTCAAAACTATCATCAATCAACGTAGCGATATATTTTTTTTTTTTTTGTCATTTTTAATATTGACAGTTTTTTGCTTATAGCTCTTTGAGGCAACTGAGTATTGAAATTTGGATTATGCACGATAATAGCCTATCAGGGATTTAAATACCTGGGGCTGCAAATTCGATGTGTCCCTTTCAATTTCGAAGGTAGAGGCAGAAAAGTGGAAGCACTTGCTTGCGTAGATTTTTTTCAGAAGCATGTTTTTTTGTGGGCACAGCTACAATTTTACTTTTATCACTTCATACCCGTTTGTTAATTTTTTCTCTACACCACAGTAGTGTACCATCAATTGCATCATCTTGGAATATTCACGCAAGGAAAGTTATTGATGTTTGTACATGGGGCAAATATACGAAATTTCTGACAAAAATTGGCAATCGTCAAAAAGTGTAGAACATACCAGGTTTTATTTAAAAGTAAATGAAAAGAAACAGAAATTTGGTACAACGATTAAAAAAAAATTTTTTATTTCTACACTTTTTGACGATTGCCAATTTTTGGCGGACATTTCGTATATTTGCCCCATGTACAAACATCAATAACTTTCCTTGCGTGAATATTCCAAGATGATGCAATTGATGGTACACTACTGTGGTGTAGAAAAAAAATTAAAAAACGGATATGAAATATTTAACGGTTACCCGGTTTCATATTTTTGCCGATATCTCTAAAACCGAGTTTCGAGTATCAACAAAATTTTACCTAAATATACCCCTCATAGATATGTCCATCCTGATAAAATTTCAACACAATCGGTTAAGAAGTGTTGAAATAAATGTATATTTAACATTGCGACTTCACTTTATATATATTTTGCTCGATCTTTTGACTATATCTTTTTGAGGCATTATGTCAGACGAGTAACGGCGATGCACTATAGCTCCAATTTACCCCTCAATGTTCCTAACAAAAAGATATTTGCGTGATACCATGTTTCAAAAAAAAAAAATTTTTCTCCAAAAAAACCAAAGTTTGGCGGATTTCCCCATATATACTATAGTTTTTAACGAAGACGTGCTTTGGCGTGCAGTAGTCAGTGCGCACCGATATTGGGACTGGGGCGTTCGTGCCCAGGATTGTTGCGTGTCCACTAGATCCATTTGACTAGAGACCTGTTTCCCTTATGCGTAGAGCGGCGATAACAGCTATTCCCTTCGCCCCCCAGGTCAAGAGGTGGAAGGTATAGCATTGTGTTGAGTGCTTCAGATGGAGTGGAGCCAAAAGTCCCGCTGATGCAGAGCTCCGAACTCCGTTGCACCTTTTGAAGCATTTTAAGATAGGTAGTTTTAGCTAGTGCATGCCACCAGACCAAGGCACCAAAAAGAAGAATCGGGCGCACAATGGCTGTGTAAATCCAGTAGGCCACTTTAGGGAAGAATCCCCAGGAGGTGCCAATTGCCCTCTTGCAGGTGAACAGCGCTGCTGCTGCCCTCTTGTATCGCTCCACTATACGGTCACTCCATAATAGCTTCCTATCCAGAATGACTCCCAAAAACTTGACTTGATCGCTAAACGCTAAAAACGTACGTTAGATTTGGTACTTTGTACCTCCTCGTGAAGAGGACAAGCTCGGTTTTATCCGGGTTGACTTCCAAACTTGTGGCTGTGGCCCAGTCCGAAACTTTAGATAGTGCCCCTTCCATTAGGTTGCAAAGAGTTTGCGGAAATTTCCCCCTCATGATGATGCAGACTTCATCTGCATACGCGATCACTTGGCGAACTTCTGATTCCATGAGGCGTAGTAGTTTGTTGACGGTAACCACCCAAAGTAGCGGAGAGAGAAATCACCTCATACTTAAGTTGAGGATGTATGTACGTATAAGAGAGGTTTCAAAAATCACTTGGGCTTACATTCAAACATCTGTTGTTTATTTGCGAAACTATAAAATAGCGTCTAGAATGTAAATCTTGATTTTCACACTTCATCCTTCAACACGCAAGTCTCCAGGGTTGACATTTCATAAAGTTGGTGGCCCTATTCAAAACTAGGCCCTTGGAATGAATCTCATTGATTATAGCCCATCAACCAAGTTTAAATATCACCTGCACGTTACGTCTCCTTTTACAAATGTGAATACGTAGGCACATATATTAACCAGCTGATGCTTTGTCCTTCACAAGAACACTCAAAGTGGTGAATCAAAAGCTTTCCCAAGGCTGTCGAACTAATGACGGTGTGTGCTACCACCCTAGCGTAGTGGGCAGTCGAACTAGTCTGAAAACTGAAGCTACGCGGTCATCCATATTGAGTTCTTATATCATAAGCCCGGAAAACAGCAGTTAACATCTTTCAACTTAAAATCGGTCGGCTTTAATTCTAAAATATCGGTTTGACTTAACAAAGACTATTGAAATCAATATAGTGAACGCCTTTCATTGGATGCTCATCTTATAGTATTTCGGAAATCAGCCTCCTTACACTGTCTCTTTTTATTCCACTTCCGCTATTTTCCCATCGCACAGCCCCCCCCCCCCCTTCCTCCTTCCCAAGAGCAGCAGCTTTGCTGGTGAGGTCAACAATCTTTCGAATATTGCTCGGTGGTACAGAAAACAGAGGTCGTCAGCTAGGAAAATTATTGTTCGCGCTCATTTCACACATATTATTACTCTCTTTCGTCCACCAGTCTCTGAGTAAGAGATGTGGCAAAATCGGGAGGGGCTGTTTTTTATTTGAGTTAAGTATGCACAAAAATGCGTGCATATGTCTAACTTCGTTATTCGTAAATGAACTACTAAATCACCACCACTACGATAGTAATACTCCAACCAATGAAACTACGATTTAAACTTTGGTGATCACTGACATAAAAGCATAAATAAATTTTAGAGAGAAATAGAAGAGAGGAGAAATGGATTGATCGTATCTGTTCACCCTTCAGTGGGTTTGCATATCCAAGGATAATTTACAGAGAAACAAACCTAAGTGCTAACTTAGGGACTACTTCTTCTTTTACTTTGAATATGGATACCATTTTGAATAAGGCTTTAGGTATTCAACTATATATATATGCAGCACATATAATATGCTCATATACATAAAATATTATGAACAAAAGTAAATACACAAATATTTAGTGATATGTCAGTGCTAGCCGTAAATTTGTAATATCTTATGCGTCATCTTAATCCAACAAAGCTTGCAAAAGTGTACGGGAGCTGACGATGTTAACTCAATTATTTTTTAAAATATTCCAGATTATTCGGCAGCTACACATATATGTGGCCACGTTGATATGTATACCTAAACATATGTAAATACATACGTATGTAAAAATGGTTGTGCTTTTAGTAAGAAAAGTATTATATTCATTTTAAAAAATTATTCCACATAATTATTTTTTTTCGTTTTACCTCTTTTGAGGTTTTTTTTTTAGCGTAATGAAAGTAAATCTAGCGCATGTGATAGTATAAATCCAGTACCAACTACGCAATAGCAAAAATTCATTGAAAATAATAAGGTTTAATTAATGCCAATTTGTTTAACGCTCAAGAGTCATAATTAAGCAAGAAATACTAACTATACCGTTTAGTGCAAATATTTATTTTTTTCGGTGCTGTTTATAAAAGCTGTTTTTTCTGAGTTGAATAATTCTCTGACTAATATTGCCTTAAAAAAATTTCCCCAGAAAAACCTTGAAAAATATATATGTCTGTATTATCTAAATGTTTCTTTAAAACAAAAACATTTTGAGCTTATAGCTTACTACACTCAAAAAAAAAAAAAACTTGAACACCACGAGTACCATATGCATTTTTCTATATATGACCGGGGCTTTCAATAATGTCTCGAAGCGAGCAACCATGGACTGTATCAGCTCAAGTACATCCGGCCTTTAGTAATTGAATTGGCTCCATGCTAAGCTGCAGAATGATCGCATCGTGATGGGATCGGTGCGAGGCAACAAAATCTGTAAACGGAGGAATGCTGCAGGATGGGGAATTATCAGCAATTATATGAGCGCCGGTCATCAACCTTCTTGGACGGTTCAACAGAAGACCAGTTGAACTCACGGCGTATTTAGATGACGTTCTAGTCACCATAAGTGGTCGATGTTTATCAAAAATCAGATCTCGCATGCATTAGCCGGTTCGGGATGTACATGCCTTGGCATCTGGAGTCGGATTAACCGCCAAAACAGTAACTTCGGTATGATTTTGGGATCACACTCGGGTTCTTCCCGGAGTCATTTGTGGGTTACTTCGGGTTAGTTTAGGGGTTATTTTTATTTTTTATTTATTTGTATTTATTTACTAATTAAACATTAGTACAATAAAACTTATTCTTTAATAGTACAACAGCAAAATTATCAAAAATATAAATGCGTGGGGAAATAATAAAATCGAGGTGTCAGGTACATCATATCTTAAAAGTAATGCAAATAAGTAATTAAAAAACTAGCAACCCCACTAATCTTGGCTTGCTAGGGCCGATAAAATAAATAATTAAAAATAAAATAAAGTTTCATATAATAAAATAATTATGTTAAGATTAAAATGTGTAGAGTCCTTTTAAAATTTTAATTACGTAGATGCGCCGAGGATTATACGATTTTCACCCATGAGTTACACAATGACATCCACTTAGACCGCTTATGATTTCGAGGGCGGCATCCTTGGTCGAATAGTCACTCTCTAACATTTAGAGGTGTTTCTCTGGTGTAGTTCGGCAGCATAGCGTGACAAAGATATCCATTTGAAAGTCTTCGGAGCTACACCAAGAGCTTCTAGGAAAGTGACGTCGACGTAGATATGAGTTCGAAGTCGCAGTCCTATAGCTTCTGTGCTGGACTGTAGTGTGAGGGTCTGGAGGCGTGGTAGCGACTGGTGGTGCGTATTGCTACTGTTCGCACATCGGGAAATGTAGCTCTTAAAAACAGCCGGAAAAAACTGGAGGCGCTCTGTGCCACGAGAGTCATGCGAATTAGTATACCATTATTAGCAACCGTAACTCACCTTTGTGACTGACCTCCAAGGAGCCACAAATTACACTACTCGACAAAAAAATCTTCAAAAATAAAATAGTAAATTAAAATTTTTTTCTGATTCCGAATATGACTTCCATTTTCCTGTGGCAGATCTAGTTTCCAAGATAGCGGCGAAAATATGAAAATTCCCATTTTTTCAGAACACTACTCCATATAGGTAGGGCAAAAATTTGTACTTTTCATTTTTTCGTTTCAAATTGTTGAATTATACATTATACTAATTCCCGTAAACATTTCTTGCCTTCACTTCCTTTCAGTATCTTCAGTAGTTTGGCCACTATGCCATAAAACGTTGAAAAAAATTTGAAAAAAAAAGAGAAATTTTTTACAAAATTTCAGATTTAACCAGTTTAAAATCGGAAAAATTCTATGGACGAAAAAAGTAAGCCCCCCTAAGTTGTAGGTAATTTAACTACGAAAATTTTAAGGATACCAGTACAATTATCGTACGTCCCGTTGAGACTATAGCCCCGTTAACTTGCAAGCGTCTATCCTACAATTTTTTATAGAGAAGATTTTTATCCAAACTACGTTTTTATTTTTTTATAACGTTTTATTATAGACATATGTTTGCACGTTAAACTGTATTCAATTGAGTAATATGCATATAAATCAGCAATTCAGTAAAAAACAACAACGACAACAACATTAAATACATACATATCTACATCTAAAAAAAAATAAAATTGAGCGATTTTACCGTGGTGGTCAATAATATCGTACTTTTAACTACCGCATTATAATTTTCTGGGTTTGTCTGCCGTATTATTGTCCAGCAATAATCTCCCATCATTTCTTCATTCCAAAAACCTTGGTAGCGTTTTTCAAAAATCATGAGGTCTTGCGGAAACGTTTCTCCTTGTTCATCACTTTCAGCACCTAGGTTTGCGGAAAATTATCTAAATGTGAATGCAAAAAATGCATTTTGAGGGACATGTTGGATTTCATTACACTGTAGTTTTTCAACAAGGCTTTGACCATCTCTCTATAGTTGAGATCTTTGTTGTTGCCAAGAAATCCACTAACGACTTGCTTAAAGCTATACCAAGCCGCTGCTTCTACTGATGATAAATGATTCGCAAAATTTTCATCTTTCAGCAACTTTCTAATTTGCGAACCAAGAAATATACCTTCTTTCAATTTGGCTTGAGTTAATTTACGAAAAAATTTCGCTAGGTACTGGAAGGAGGGCGCGTCGTTATTTAAAGTCTTTACAAAATTTTTTCATTAATCCTAATTTGATGTGAAGTGCTGGCAAAATAACTCGTTCGGGATTTACTAAAGGCGGGTTTGCGATATTGAAGGCACCTGGTTTGTACTCAGCTCTTGGTGGCCAGTTTTCCTGAATATAATGGGTTTCTCTAGCATGGCTGTCCCAAAGACAGTGAAAACAGCAATATTTAGTGAAACCTCCTTGAAGTCCGAGAATTATAGGTACAACCTGGGATGTATTTCATATACTATTTAATTTAAATTGTACCTCCGAAACTGCTTACCTTTAAATCCGCACAAATTTTCCAATTAAATTGTTTATATTGAATGAGGTCAAGTAAATTAGATAAGCTTAAATAAGTTTCTTTAGTATTCTCAGAATGTGCCATTAGTATTGACGGTAACGAATTTCCTTTATGGAGTAATGCTGCTTTTAAACTATGCTTTGAACTGTCTATAAGCAAACGCCAATCATCCACTTTATTTTCTAATTTTAGTGCTTCAAATAAATCTTGAACATCATTGCAGTAGCAAATATTTTCACTTTCAGTAAACAAAGAAAAGAAAGTCTTGTGTCTATTTCGAAATTTGGAAGTACTTGTCGACGGGCCCAGGCTGCCCCATTGCTGCAAACGAGATCCTAGAACTTCGCTATCAAATTTCGATAATTTCAAATCTCTGGCCAAGTCATTAAGTTGGGCTTGTGGGACTCGATGTGGGACCTCACCTTCTTGTTCACTGTCTGAATTATCTGCTTCGGAGTCACTTTCGCTTAAGGCTTCAAAACTTATAGGCGGCCTAGGTATGGGTAAGGTATGGTCATGAAGTTTTGGTTTTTTAGCTGATGCCACATTTGGATAACTTAATTATTTCCTCTTTTTTCTCGTTTTACCTTTAAGGTCTATCACGCAAAAATAGCACTGGTCGTGGTTAAAGGGTTCAGGCCACACCATTGGAACACCAAACTTCATGTTATGACCTTTACCCGATACCCATCTCATTAAAGTTAATCTACAGGAGGCGCAAATAAAATGAGGTGTCCAAGATTTATCCAGATAATGAAAGTATGCATCTTTGACAGAATTAGTTATTTTCCGAGCTGAGTTTCCGAAAATATAATGTCCGCAAATAAAGCAAAAATCACCTGGATTATTATACTCAGAGCTCACAGAGTATATTAAGTTTGATTGGATAACGGTTGGTTGTACATATATAAAGGAATCGAGATAGATATAGACTTCCATATATCAAAATAATCAGGATCGAAAAAAAATTTGATTGAGCCATGTCCGTCCGTCCGTCCGACCCTTAACACGATAACTTGAGTAAATTTTGAGGTATCTTGATGAAATTTGGTATGTAGGTTCCTGAGCACTCATCTCAGATCCCTATTTAAAATGAACTATATCGGACTATAACCACGCCCACTTTCTCGATATCGAAAATTTCGAAAAACGGAAAAAGTACGATAATTCATTACAAAAGACCGATACAGTGACGAAACTTAGTAGATGAGTTGAACTTATGACGTAGAATAGAAAATTAGTAAAATTTTGGACAATGGGCGTGGCACCGCCCACTTTTAAAAGAAGGTAATTTAAAATTTTGCAAGCTGTAATCTGGCAGTCGTTGAAGATATCATTATGGAATTTGGCAGGAACGTTACTCCTATTACTATATGTACGCTTAATAAAAATTAGCAAAATCGGAGAAGGACCACGCCCACTTTTAAAAAAAAATTTTTTTTAAAGTAAAATTTTAACAAAAAATTTAATATCTTTACAGTATATAAGTAAATTATGTCAACATTCAACTCCAGTAATAATATGGTGCAACAAAATACAAAAATAAAAGAAAATTTCAAAATGGGCGTGGCTCCGCCCTTTTTCATTTAATTTGTCTAGGATACTTTTAACGCCATAAGTCGAAAAAAAATTAACCAATCCTTTTGAAATTTGGTAGGGGCATAGATTTTATGACGTTAACTGTTTTCTGTGAAAATGGGCGATATTTTTATACACAGTCGTCCGTCTGTCCTTCCGCATGGCCGTTAACACGATAACTTGAGCAAAACTCGACATATCTTTAATGAACTTAGTTCACGTGCTTACTTGAACTCACTTTATCTTGGTATGAAAAATGAACGAAATCCGACTATGACCACGCCCACTTTTTCGATATCGCAAATTACGAAAAATGAAAAAATGCCATAATTTTATACCAAATACGAAAAAAGGGATGAAACATGGTAAGGTAATTGGATTGTTTTATTGACGCGAAATATAACTTTAGAAAAAACTTTATAAAATGGTTGTGACACCTACCATATTAAGTAGAAGAAAATGAAAAAGTTCTGCAGGGCGAAATAAAAAACACTTAAAATCTTGGCAGGTATTACATATATAAATAAATTAGCGGTATCCAGCAGATGATGTTCTGGGTCACCCTGGTCCACATTTTGGTCGATATCTGCAAAACGCCTTCACATATACAACTACCACCACTCCCTTTTAAAACTCTCATTAATACCTTTAATTTGATACCCATATCGTGCAAACAAAGTCTAGAGTCACCCCTGGTCCACCTTTGTGGCGATATCTCGAAACGGCGTCCACCTATGGAACTAAGGATTACTCCCTTTTAAAATACTCATTAGCACCTTTCATTTGATACCCATATCGTACAAACGCATTCTAGAGTCACCCCTGGTCCACCTTTATGGCGATATCTCGAAAGGCGACCACCTATGCAACAACCACCACTCCCTTTTAAAACCCTCATTAATACCTTTAATTTGATACCCATATCGTACAAACAATTCTAGAGTCACTCCTGGTCCACCTTTATGGCGATATTTCGAAACGGCTTCCACCTATAGAACTAAGGCCCACTCCCTTTTAAAATACTCATTAACACCATTCGTTTGATGCCCATATTGTACAAACAAATTCTAGGGTCGCCCCTGGTCCACCTTTGTGGCGATATCTCGAAACGGCGTCCACCTATGGAACTAAGGATTACTCCCTTTTAAAATACTCATTAACACCTTTCATTTGATACCCATATCGTACAAACGCATTCTAGAGTCACCCCTGGTCCACCTTTATGGCGATATCTCGAAAAGGCGACCACCTATACAACAACCACCACTCCCTTTTAAAACCCTCATTAATACCTTTAATTTGATACCCATATCATACAAACGCATTCTAGAGTCAACCCTGATCCACCTTTATGGCTATATCCCTAAATGGCGTCCACCTATAGAACTATGGCCCACTTTCTCATAAAATACTCTTTAATGCCTTTCATTTGATACACATGTCATACAAGCACATTCCAGGGTTTCCCTCGGTTCATTTTCCTACTTGGTTATTTTCCCTTATGCTGTCACCATGGCTCTCAACTGAGTATGTAATGTTCGGTTACACCCGAACTTAACCTTCCTTACTTGTTTTTACATTTAAAATCTCTTTTGCAACAAGCCATTTCGTAAACACATCTACCGATAAAGTAAGTATAAATTTGCACTACAAGTTTCAAAAGAAAACTTACAACAAACAGTAGTGACAATTAAATAAATACTTGATGTCTTTTTAAATTTATTAGATCCTAAGGTACAGTGACCAAATGATATGTCTCGCCAATTTTATCAAATAATAGTAAAATTCTAGGATAGATGCTTGCAAGTTAACGGGGCTATAATCTCAACGGCACGTCCGATTCTTGTATTGGCATGCTTAAAATCTTCGTAGTTAAATTACCTACAACATAGGAGGGTTAACTTTTTTTCGTCCACAGAATTTTTCCGATTTTAAAGTGGTTAAATCTGAAATTTTGTAAAAAAATTTCTTTTTTTTTTCTCAAAATTTTTTCAACGTTTTTTGGCATAGTGGCCAAACTACTGAAGATACTGAAAGGAGATGAAGGCAAAAAATGTTTATGGGAATTAGTGTAATGTATAATTCAACAGCTTAAAATCAAAAAAAATTAAAAATACAAATTTTTGCCGTACCTACATATATAAAGTAGTGTTCTGCAAAAGTGGGAATTTTCCTATCTCAGAAACTAGATCTGTCACAGGAAAACGGAAGTCATATTCGGAATCAGGAGAAAATTTCACTATGTTATTCTTGGAGACTAAAGTTGATCAAAATTTGTTGAGTAGTGTTATTTAAAGAAATTGTGCTCGCGACGATTATTAGGAGTTAACCCCAGGTGAAACTACGCTTTGCACGAGATATACAGACGAAAGTGTGACCATTTTATATACCTCTATTTCTTTTCAGCAGACGCAGCAGTACCAATTCCAAAGACTCGGGTTAGGTTCGGAACCTCCCTGGAGTAACTGAACGGGGGGCAATCCCTCCGCAAAGAGCTACTCCTGAAAATTTTTGTACGATCTGCGAGATTTTGAGGCAAAAACCCCGGATCTTTCCGAAATGGCCAAAACGTTGACTTACTGAAATACATACAAACAAATCTTTACTAAAATTTATTTTTTTAGATAAAAACAATAAGGGAGGAAAACCGGCGACCGACGGCGGCGGCGTGTATATAGATAGAGCCTACGCCGCCACCGCCGATAAAGTGATCGGCGTAAACCTCTAGTACATACATACCCACCTACAAATAATCGCGTCTATAGATGAATCTGACGAATACCTTGCGGGGTAGTGCGTATTGTTGTATGACAAAAGAATATGCTCAAACAATATGTATTAGTAGTACTACTTAGGTTGGTAGCTCCACTTCCAACTGGAGCAATCCTCTAAGTTGCCATTCATCATCATGGTCAGTTGTCTAACCAAAGTAGTTAAATCCCAGATAAATTTATTAACATACATATGTCCATGTAGATTCGATTGAAACTTCCTTTTATTTCCTTATGATTATATCTAGGATATTTCCTATAAATTATTAAGTTTTGCCAGTAGTGAGCCATATTTTTATACTCAGTTGAGCAGAGCTCACAGAGTATATTAACTTTGATTGGATAACGGTTGGTTGTACAGGTATAAAGGAATCCAGATAGATATAGACTTCCATATATCAAAATGATCAGTATCGAAAAAAAATTTGATTGAGCCATGTCCGTCCGTCCGTCCGTCCGTCCGTCTGTCCTTTAAAACGATAACTTGAGTAAATTTTGAGGTATCTTGATGAAATTTGGTATGTATGTTCCTGAGCACTCATCTCAGATCGCTATTTAAAATGAACGATATCGGACTATAACCATGCCCACTTTTTCGATATCGCATTTTTTCGTTTATTAACGTTAATAATCGTAACGAAATGATATCGGTTCGTTGGTTAAGCATGCCTGAAGAAAATGTTGTATTCATAGGTTGGCATCCAGAAGCTTTCATTTAGCAACGATTCTTTATGGTTTCATCCTTAAGTCTAGCCAATTTTGTTATATCCAAAATAAATATATCCACTATTTTGGCGGCCACCGTGGTGTGATGGTAGCGTGCTCCGCCTACCACACCGGATGCCCTGGGTTCAAACCCCGGGCAAAGCAACACCAAAAATTTTAGAAATAAGGTTTTTCAATTAGAAAAAATTTTTTCTAAGCGGGGTCGCCCCTCGGCAGTGTTTGGCAAGCGCTCCGGGTGTATTTCTGCCATGAAAAGCTCTCAGTGAAAACTCATCTGCTTTGCAGATGCCGTTCGGAGTCGGCATAAAATCATGTAGGTCCCGTCCGGCCAATTTGTAGGGAAAATCAAGAGGAGCACGACGCAAATTGGAAGAGAAGCTCGGCCTTAGATCTCTTCGGAGGTTATCGCGCCTTACATTTATTATTTATTATTTTGGATAACGTTATGGCTATGCACTGATTATTTTGTACATACAAGTACATTGCTGGATGTAACGGCAGATTGTGAGCGCTTATCTATGCTTATGGGTACATACATACCCACCTACAAATTATCGTATCTATAGATGTATCCGACGAATACCTTGCGGGGAGTGCGTATTGTTTTACGACAAAACAATACGCTCAAAGAATATGTATGAGTAATACTACTTAGTTTGATAGCTTCACTTCCAACTGGAGCGATCCTCTAAGTTGTCATTCATCATCATGGTCAGTTGTCTAACCAAAGGTTGTTATATCCCAAATAAATTTATTAACATATGTCCATGTACATTAGATTGAAATTTCTTTTTATTTCCTTATGATTACGTATAGGATATTTCGTATAAAATTTTAAGTTTTGCATAGTGAGCCATATTTTTATACTCAGTTGAGCAGAGCTCACAGAGTATATTAAGTTTTATTGGATAGCGGTTGGTTGTACAGGTATAAAGGAATCGAGATAAATATAGACTTCCATATATCAAAATCATCAGGATCGAAAAAAAATTTGATTGAGCCATGTCCGTCCGTCCGTTAACACGATAACTTGAGTAAGTTTTGAGGTATCTTGATGAAATTTGGTATGTAGGTTCCTGAGCACTCATCTCAGATCGCTATTTAAAATGAACGATATCGGACTATACCAACGCCCACTTTTTCGATATCGAAAATTTCGAAAAACCGAAAAAGTGCAATAATTCATTACCAAAGACAGATAAAGCGATGAAATTTGGTAGGTGAGTTGAACTTATGACGCAGAATAGAAAATTAGTAAAATTTTGAAAAATGGGCGTGGCACCGCCCACTTTTAAAAGTTTTGCAAGCTGTAATTTGGCAGTCGTTGAAGATATCATGATGAAATTTGGCAGGAACGTTACCCCTATTACTATAGGTACGCTTAATAAAAATTACCAAAATCGAAGAAGAACCACGCCCACTTTAAAAAAAAATTTTTTTTAAAGTAAAATTTTAACAAAAAATTTTATAAAATTTTATAAATTATGTCAACATTCAACTCCAGTAATGATATGGTGCAACAAAATACAAAAATAAAAGAAAATTTCAAAATGGGCGTGGCTCCGCCCTTTTTCATTTAATTTGTCTAGGATACTTTTAATGCCATAAGTCGAAAAAAAAATTAACCAATCCTTTTGAAATTTGGTAGGGGCATAGATTTTATGACGTTAACTGTTTTCTGTGAAAATGGGCGAAATCGGTTGAGGCCCAGTTTTTATACACAGTCGTCCGTCTGGCCTCCCGCATGGCCGCTAACACGATAACTTGAGCAAAACTTGACATATCTGTACTGAACTTAGTTCACGTACTTATCTGAACGCACTTTACCTTGGTATAAAAAATTAATGAAATCCGTCATAGGCGCCCACTGTTTCGATATCGAAAATTACGAAAAATTAAAAAAATGCCATGATTCTTTACGAAATACGAAAAAAGGGATGAAACATGGTAATTGGATTGGTTTATTGACGCGAAATATAACTTCAGAAAAAACTTTGTAAGATGGTTGTGACACCTACCATATTAAGTAGAAGAAAATGAAAAAGTTCTGCAGGGCGAAATAAAAAACCCTTGAAATCTTGGCAGGTATTACATATATAAATAAATTAGCGGTATCCTACAGATGATGTTCTGGGTCACCTTGGTCCACATTTTGGTCGATATCTGGAAAACGCCTTCACATATACAACTACCACCACTCGCTTTTAAAATTCTCATTAATACCTTTAATTTGATACCAATATCGTACAAACACATTCTAGAGTCACCCCTGGTCCACCTTTATGGCGATATTTCGAAACGGCGTCCACCTATGGAACTAAGGATCACTCCCTTTTAAGATACTCATTAGCAACTTTTTTTTATACCCATATTGTACAAACGCATTCCAGAGTCACCCCTGGTCCACCTTTATGACGATACCTCGAAAAGGCGACCACCTATACAACTACCACCACTCCCTTTTAAAACCCTCATTAATACCTTTAATTTGATTCCCATATCGTACAGACACATTCTAGAGTCACCCCTGCGCCATCTTTATGGCGATATCTCGAAAAGGCATCCAACTATAGAACTAAGGCCCACTATCTTTTAAATACTCATTACCACCTTTCGTTTGATACCCATATCCTACAAACACATTCTAGAGTCACACCTGGTCCACCTTTATGGCGATATCCCTAAATGGCGTCCACCTATAGAACTATGGCCCACTCCCTCATAAAATACCCTTTAATGCTTCATTTTATACACATATCATACAAACACATTCCAGGGTTTCCCTCGGTTCATTTTCCTACATCGTTATTTTCCCTTATGTTGTCACCATACCACTCAACTGAGTATGTAATGTTCGGTTACACCCGAACTTAACCTTCCTTACTTGTTATTACTAACAATGGAAATTCCAAACACATTTGTTTGCCTTTCATACATTATTTTTTTCGACATGGTTGAATATTTTCCAAGAATATATATATATATACATTTTAAAAGCCTATAGCAGCGGTCGGCTGCAAATACGTGCCCTAGAAGATTTAGATTGACCTCAGTATTAAAAACAAAAATTTTGAGTAGCTCAAAATATATTAACGAAGAAAAATGCTTGTATATGATAAAGCTCTCTAAATGGGACGAAGAACACTTACATAGTGGCGATAATATGAACCCAATATTACTAAAATAACGCGAACAATATGATAAACTTTGATTACAAAACAATCAGTGGATAGCCATAACTTTATCCAAAATAGCAGATATGCAAAACAAAATTTGCTTGATTTAAGGATGAAACCATTATTATTTTATATAATGAATGTAATAATGCGCCTGTGTATATACCTACCTGAGAATATGTTTGAATCAACGTTCATATACAGCTTCGGTAAGCGCTTAGGATTTACTACTGCATCCCAAAATGTACTTTCTTTCAACAAAGCGGAAAAAAATCAAAAAAAAATCAAAAATAATCATTACTTTTGATTTTTTTTGTTTTTTTTTTTTTTCTGATTTTTGATTTTTTTTTTTTTTATTATAATTGATTTTTTTGATTTTTTTCAATAATCGGAAAAAATCATGATTATTGTTTGATTAGTTTTTTAACCAATTGAAAAGTAATCATTACAAATAGAAAATAATGGCAAGTAATCATTAAATGGCGTTTCAAGAAAATAATCAATGGAACGGCTAATCATTACAGTCATTATTTAACAGGTCTGATTTTTACTTACCAACATTTGATTTCCTAAAAATAGATTTCAAAAACATATCAAACACTAACCGCAAAATGAAGTGGAATGAAAAATTTGAAATGGGTAATGTCAGCCTATAGTATAAGAACTAAGTTATTTAGGTCGAGTATCTTCATGCGCCGAATTATTAATTTCAAACATTTTTTAGTTATACACTATGAAAGTCCCACAATTTTATTACATTCCAAAAACTTGTAAATTTCACAAATGACTACTATCAGTTAGTTTAATTAAATGTGAACTTACTTCCATGTCCGCCATCTGCTGGTAAGTAGTTAAATGGTTAGATGTCGTTTACAAATTGAACATATGCCTCTGGTGTTCAACGGTAGCAAATTACCATGGTGAGATACCTTTTTGCTATGGTGAGAAATACTTCTAATAGTAACTTTTGAGAAATGACAATTATTCAATTCATATTTGCCAAAAATTTTTTTATTTTTTTAGGTGCCTTGATATTGCATTTCAATTTTATTAGCGTGTGTGAAATTAAGTGGAATCATGTGTAAGATTTTTTTACGAAGATTTTTAACTTTAATGTTCTCCTTTAAAGCTTTAATAGAATATGGGTAAGTATAGTACTATTTCGCTTAACTACCCCAACCCTAAATGGCAACTCTGCACAAAAATGTTCCTATTGTAATGCGGAGTGAAATACCTCTCGTCTGATACCCATATCAGCATCTCATGCAATTTTTTTAATTTCGAATAGGTGGAAACCCTGTGAAACATTCTGAGTGGCAACACCTATGTAGAAAGTTTTAGAAGTGGATGCATTATCTCTGTTCCAGATTTCATTTAAATAGGTTTAGCCGTTCCCGAGATCATTCGGCTATACAAATATACAAGAATTGCTCGTTTAAAGTTATAAGATATAACAGAACAATTAAAATAGGATTGGTACAAAACTATTTTTCCATAATATTTAACTTATTAGTTTGCCTTTTTAAAGTCATTTGTATAAAAGTGGGCGTGGTCCTTAACCAATTTCGTTAATTTTTCTTCAAAGCATTCCTTATAGTAAAGGCAACTTCTCTGCCGAATTTTGTTTCGATAGGTTTAACGATTTTTGATTATAAATATTTGTAAAATTGATTTTATCACAAGTGGGCGGTGCCACGCCACGTCAACATTCTAGGTGTAATTTCTACTAAATAATCAGGTTTTTTGTGTTTTCCAAAATGTTATATATATAAAATGTGGGCGTGGTTATCATCCGATTTCGTTCATTTTCATTACCAATCTATTATGGGTCCAGGTAAGCTCTTGCACCAAATTTGGTGAAGATTACTCAAGTTATCATGTTAACAGACGGACGGACAGACGGACGAACATGGCCTAATCAAATTTTTTTTGCGATACTGATGATTTTGGTATATGGAAGTCTATATCTATCTGGATTCCTTTATACCTGTACAACCAACCGTTATCCAATCAAAGTTATAATACCCGGTGTACAAGTACAGCGGGTATAAAAATCATAACAGTAAACAAAATATATTTCCTATTGACTTATGTAGAATCTTTGTTGTTATTCAAAAGCGGTAAAACATATTCAATTGTTTCCTGAGGATGATCTCAGAATGAGATCGAAATATCGACCAAATAAAATTGAAATATAAACGTTTAAACGGAATTTCAATTTTCTAAACTGCCTCAAGCTCATCAAAATTTAATAAGTTATTCAAAAGTATTAACTAAAATTCGCTACGTTTTATTTGATTAGTCAAAAGCCCTTAATTAGTCAAAAACACTTGCAGTGTCAACGAGTTGTGCCCTATCTAAAGTTTCTAGATCACAATGCCTCACATTACGTCAGTTTTTCAAAAATTATTATTTGAGTTATTTATGCCATTTTGCCGTACCCAAGATAAAGAAAAATGTGCTAATCTTAAAGCAAAGCTCATTAGATATTTTCAACGTTCCTTAAGGTGTACCACAAGGAAGCCACAATAACACTATTTTGGTTTTGCGTTTACGACCAATCTTCCCAGTACCTTGAGCCGTTTTAAGCCAATAACGTGCCCCGATAATGTTAAGTTCTTGATTCCTATTCATACTCCAGAAAAAACTATCCCCTCTCTGCTCTGTAAATGCCTTGTTACTCAAGTTGATGAAATCGAAATTCTTATCCGATAACTTTTTTATAACAACTTTTCGATGTCACATCGACATATTTTCAATAGAGGATCGATAAATTTTCGATATATAATCCAAAGCTTTTTGAAAATAAATGGACAACTTTTTTAAAAAAAATTGAATATTTTCAAATAAACACGATAGCTTTTGATAAGAGATAGATAACTTTGCGAAAACAAATCGACAACATTTCCAAGAGTTTTCAATAATAATTCAGTTATAAGTCGATTTTTTTCCAATTGCAAATTCCAACAATCGAAAACAAATCGATCAATTTAAGATAAAAACCAATAGTGTTTTTTTTTTTAATAAATCAATGTAAAAAAATCATAGCTTTTTGATAAGAAATCGATAACTTTTCGAAAACAAATCGCCAATCTTTCTATTAATATTCAATAATAATTAAGGTATATAACGATAACTTTCCGATGACAAATTGCAACAATCGAAAACTAATCGATAATTTTTTAATAAATAGTCCATACTTTTTCAAAACCGAATTTATAACTTTTTAATAAAAAAGCGAAATTGTCTCGAAAAAATCCCAAAACCGTCCATCCTTTTTGCTTACAATCTTATGTTACTGGATGATAAGGAGTTTTATCATAGGCATAGCTAGTCCATCTGAATAGCTTCTTTAAGTTCTTATATGTGCCCGTTGATTTGCATTGCCAATTGGACAGCAAACATTTTAGTTAATGAACTATTGGAAGACTAACCAGTATGAATGACCCCAAAAATTCTAGATAGGAAACTACAATATTTTCCGGAAGCTCTGTATTTTGACTGCAGAGAATAGTTCTCTGCCGATTATTTCTACCGCGGCCAATAAATCTACATCGACATAGATTACTGAAGTTACTGGATTCAAGTCCCGATAAAGCTAAGATCAAAACACTTAAAAAAAAAAATTTAAAACCGTGGTTGGTCCATCGGCAGAGATTTGGCAAACACTCCAATTATATTTCAGCCATGCACAACTTCTAAGGCATATGAGATGGGTTTTGTCGAAGGCTGAGGTAGCACTCAGTCAATCCAGGGTCAAGTAGAGGTCCCACAAACCCCCACTTAATAAGAACACAGCAGTTATGTGTTAATGACGAATACACACACACACACACGACTTGACGGGTAGTGAGGGCAACAGCTTTCCGTACAAAGATGGCGGGGGAAGGGAGGCGAACGGCGGCTAACGATCGTTGTAATAGCAGAGGGGTCGGTGCGGCGGTTGAACGGGGGGATCAGCACGGCGGCCGGACGGCGGACAGTATTAGCGGACGGGTTGATGCAGTGGTATGGGCGCAGTGGCGGAGTAGCACGGCGGATGGACGGCGGACTGTATTAGCGGTCGGATTGGTGTAGCAGTATGGACGCACTAACGGCACTAGCGAGATAGCTGGACGGTGATAAGGTAGCGGCGGCTAACGGTCGTCGTAGCAAGGCGTACCGGCGGTAGGATAGCGGCGGTCAACGGCCGTCGGAGCAGCGGCGCAACGGCGGTAGCATAGCGAGCGGCTGACGGTCGTCGTAGCAGCGGCGCAACGGCGTAGGATAGTGACGACAACAATAGGGCAACGGAGCGCGAACCAGTGGCGTGGCCAAGGCGAGGTGTCGGTGCGAGCGTTCTACTTGATTACCTTTTCGGGGGGTTACCAGAAGCGGCTGTTTCGGGTGGCGGTTTCCTACAATGACACTGTCCCATTGGCGGCGGCGGAGGGACCTGCGAGGAATGAAAAGACTTATGGTTAGTGACGGTCCGCTAGCTGGACACCACCGCCTCTATGCTCGCACGAATGCAGGGCTGGACGCCGAGTTGTACCAGCCGAAATTCCGAAGGCCGATCCGTGGGCTGAGGGGAAGTGCACCTTACGGCACATCGGTAACCCCTTTAGCTGCTGGACCGATCGACGGCCGGAGCCGGGGCGGAGGAGAAAAGGGCCGGATGGTCATAAGGCGGTGAGCACCCCCCCCCCCCCCCCCCCCCCACCACTTAGCTGGGACACTGGCTAGAAAACCATAAATGCGACAACCTGTTGTCCCCGCAAGCAAAGAGAGGCGGCACCCTCTTTCCCTCTTGAAGTGGGATTGGCTCGTTCGCTTGACATCGCTCACCCCGTGGTCGAACACTAAGGTAAGGTGCCGGGGGCGGTGCACCAGCTCTGTCCTTGCCGGTTCGTAGGCTGCGAGGAGAAACTGGGCTCGAAGGCACCACGCTACGCAGCTGTAGAACCGGGTCGGCTGGATCCTTAGCTGAGAGGAAGGGGCGGGGTAGCCCTAAGGCGGCGAGCCCCCCTTACTTAGCTGGGACAAGGGCGAGAAAACCATAAAGGCGACAACCCGTTGTCCCCGCAAGCAAACGGTGACCAGTGCCAAGGCAGCACCCCTTCAACTCAGCTAGTCAGGAGGAGTGACTGAGTTGCTTAATAAAGCAACCACTTCCTCTGACTAAACTGCGAGGAATGAAATGCCAACAGCAAATTCATTCCCTTTTATACTGCTTCTGCTATGATGCGAGTGAGAAATGAGCCGCTAATTGGGCACTGCAGTGAATTGCATTTTCTTGTTGATCGCCGTGTTATGCATATTGTTGCCAAAAGCCATTCGAATGCATGGGTATGTAACTGCTGCTGTTGGCTACCTTTTTGTTTTTTTTTTTTGCGGGGAGGCTGAAAACTGCCTAATGCACCATAATTGCTGCCGTCGCCGCAACCGTGTGTCCGTAGACTAAAAAACAGCCCCTTTCTGGAACCGTCGCCCACCCCGACACCACTTTCGCATTACTTCAGGGTGCCGTTCCATATTTCTCATTTTTTAAGAGCCTACTGTTGTCCCTGCGTCCAGGTTGCCGCTATTTGCTCTGAGTGTTCATTTAATCGCCACTGGTTCGCATGCGCATTTCTCTGCGCTCCCTCTCAGCATCCATCAGGCGTGTCATTACTATAAATGCCATTTTGCTCACTGCAGTCCAGCACTCTTTCCTGTTGCACATATGTGATACTAAATTTCTCGTGGTAGGTTCCTCCCCAAAGACTCCATACAAGGTGAGTCTTTCTTCGTGGAAACGGGGGCAGTGGAACATGACGTGTTCTGCGTTTTCTAACTCCGTGGTACACATTGGGCAATGAGGAGCTTCCTCTATCTTACGCTTCCATAAATACTCTTTGAAACCGCCATGTCAACTCATTATCTGCGTGAGATGGTAGTTCAGTTCGCCGTGCTTCCGCTCATTCCATTAAGCTACGTTCCAAACTAGTGTGAAAGTCCAATGCCCTTTACTCGAGGCCTCCCACCGTTCTTGCCACTTAGATATTGTTTGTGTCCTTGCTCTTTTCTTGTCTTCTTCAGATGGTCGCTCGATATTAGTGTTATACAGATCGGCCATTTCGCTTGCCAGTAAGTCACTGGGATTTTCCGGGTTAGAACCAGGATAACGTCGTCGGACACCGTCCGATAAGCACTTGTTATTCCTAAAAAAGCAAGTCGGTACGCTGCTAATATATATTTTTGATGTGTCTGTTTAGATCCATACCACACTGGTGCTGCGTATAGTATTATTGAGCTGGTTACTGTGGACAATAGCTGACGTGTAGCTTCGCTCGGACCACCAATGTTAGGCATTATTCGCTCTGAAGTGCTCTTTGAAAGTTAACTTAGAGTCAATGTGCACTCCTAAGTATTTTAAGGAATCCTTTGAGGTGATTTGGTGATCCCCGACAGTTAAGACTAACTCGTTCGCCGACCGTTTGGAGCTTACTAATACCACTTCCGTCTTTTGGCTAGCCAACGCCAGTCCCGTATTGGTCAGCCATTCCTTTATTCTTGCTACGGCGTCATTACATAATGCTTGAAGCAGGTATAGTTTCTTGGCCACTACTACCACTGCAATATCATCAGCATATCCCACAATTTGCGTGTTTTCTGGTAAATCAATCTTTAGCACCCCGTTATACATTACATTCCAAAGCGCTGGACCGAGAACAGATCCCTGTGGGACGCCTCCTGTGATTTTGTACTCTTTTGCTCCTTGATCCGTGTCAAAAAGAATTACTCTGTTTTTAAGATAGCTACCTATTATTCTGCGTAGGTAAGCTGGAGTGCCGAAGCTTTGCAGCGCTGCCATTATCTGCATCCAGTTCGCAGTGTTAAAAGCATTCTTGATGTCCAACATAATCAGTGCACAGAACCTCCTTTTATTTTGGCCTCCAGAAATAGCTTCTCTAGCTATATTGACGACTGTTTTTATTGCATCTACGGTGGATCTTCATTTGCGAAATCCATATTGACTATTCGATAAGCCACCTGGTCTTTCTAGAGTCAGCTGTAGGCGCTCACTAATTATACGCTCGAAAATCTTCCCTAGGGAATCCAGCATACAAAGTGGCCTATATGAGGATGGTTGGTCCGGCTGTTTACCACGTTTCAGCAATAGGACAAGTCTTTGTCGTTTCCACGGGCGAGGGAACACGCCTTCTTGCATACAGGCATTAAAAACATCAGTAAATAACGTAGCCCTAGCTGTAATCGCGGCTTTAAGAGCTATGTTTGGTACTTCGTCGGGTCCTGGGGATTTGTTATCCTTTAACTTTAGCCATCACAGTGCTGTAGGCTGATCCCCAAGGATATAGGTCGACATTATCCAGAAGTTCCCTAAAGCATAACTTATTGCTCTTTTTTATGGCATTTTTAAGTGCCTTTCTTCGTGCGACATAGGTGTAGTGTAGCTCCGCATATCGTATTGATGAGCGTGCCCTCTGCACTATTCTTCGTGCTTTGTGACATTTTCTACGCTCTTCCGCAATTTTGTCATTCCACCAATATACCGGAGTGCGCTGTGCTTTTCCGCGACTTCTGGGCATGGCAGCATCACATGCCATACATAGCAACTTAGTGATTTGAACCGACTGGTCTTCCGCGTGCGATTCTCGTACTATGGCTTTCTTCCAGATAATGTCAAATATTTGCGGGTCGAAAAGGTGCTGTTTCCATTTCCTACTTTGTCGATGTCTTGCTGCTACCGTTCGTGGAGTTTCGAGCAGCTCTACGCTAATAGCTTTATGGTCGCTGTGTGTGTAGACGTTGCTTATGGATCATTTTGCTCGTCTTGCTATTTCGCTGCTAGCGAAGGTGAGATTGTTATAATTATACTTCCTTATATTGTACCCGTTCATACGGATTCGGTAGGGGCTCAAAGCGCTCGTGCATGCTTGCTCTATCCAGGCTTAGTCACTCGGATTGTCGGGGTTCTTGCTCCTTACGCCCTACCATAATACTTATATATAACAACATTATTTCATGCACTTAGTTGGTCGAAACCAAAGGTGGAACTACACCTACAGCAAAATAAATAACTTTTTCACTCAGCCTTTTTCATATATCTACGGACGGACAGACTAGTGTTGCATAAAACTAAAATAAAACGGACCGACTAATGAAATTTAATAATTACGATATTGTTGAATATCATCAATGCCAAATGACATAAGCTCTATGCAGAGGGAATACAAATGCATAAACAAATAAAACAAAACAATATTTTGTCGAATGGTGGCTAACGATGGTGTTTCGCCCCCTTGTCATCTCTCCTTCCCTACCCTACCATTGCACTGAGAGTCAAATATGCTCTCCCGTACCCAACCGAAAAAAATAAACCAACAACTACATTTGACTCACAAGACTTTCATTGATCTCTTAGACTTTAAATAAAAAAAAATAAATGTAAGGCGCGATAACCTCCGAAGAGATCTAAGGCCGAGCTTCTCTTCCAATTTGCGTCGTGCTCCTCTTGATTTTTCCCTACAAATTGGCCGGACGGGACCTACATGTTTTATGCCGACTCCGTACGGCATCTGCAAGGCAGATGAGTTTTCACTGAGAGCTTTTCATGGCAGAAATACAATCGGAGCGCTTGCCAGACACTGCCGAGGGGCGACCCCGCTTAGAAAAATTTTCTTCTAATTGAAAAATCTTATTTCTAAAATTTTGATGTTGCTTTGCCCGGGAGTTGAACCCAGGGCATACGGTGTGATAGGCGGAGCACGCTACCATCACACCACTAGACTTTATTCATATTAAATACTAACATCAACATTACTCATTCATAGAAAGCTGAGAAAATAAAACTTTAGGTACATCTATTACAATCATAACATATGATACCTAGGTAATGACTTTGTCTTTTCATAGACAAGGGATAGTAGATCAAAAAAAACCAATTGTACATATGTATGTTTGTAATAACGAGCTACAATTCAAATCTGCACTACCTGCTTATATGCAGGAACAATATTGCCTTACTTAGAGGATTTTATACTTTAATATTTTAAGTATTCATTGATAACTTAAATGTTTTCTCTAAAAAAAAAATTTTGTCTTTTTTTTTTTTTGTTTTTTTTTTTTTTGGTTTTTACATGATAAAATTTTATTTTACATGGATGCAAATTTCCTTAAGCGGAATTAATAGGGGGGCCAAAAAAAATGCACATAAGTAACCTCAAAGAGCAAATTCATTCAGTTTTTTTTTTTTTTGTTTTCGAGTCTAACTTGATAGTTCATGTATATGTTACTTAAATAAATAAATATTGATTGGGAATTTTAACTTACATTTTGATGAGCTCCTCCATCGATGTTTGCGCAAACAGCAACCAGGTATAGCTTTACATGTTTTTGTTTGTTTTTTCTTGTTTCTTATTTAATGTAAAGGTTTTTTTTTGTTTTTTTTTGTATGACTATGTATTAACTTTAAAATACGTATGATTGCTCAAATTTTTGGTGCTCGCTCTATATAACTTTATTTAGATGTTTTCTCCTCTTTTTTTCTCTTTCCTTCAATAAAATTCATTTATCATTTAAAACTAAAACGAATTATCGATGTAAACGATATTTAATAGAATGTTAATGAAATTCTAAAACAACTTTTGCATATTTAAAGTTGGAACATTCTATACGGAAAAATTTAGAGTTTCTCGAACATATTGAAACCAAGTTTTGATAGTAGCACTAAAATCAATTAAAATTTCTTACTGTATATTTTTGATATTTTTATTCATGTTATATTAGATATTGTTTATTCCTTAATGAAAGCTTAGCTGGGCAATTCATAGGAGCATAGAGCATGTGGCTTCCTTCGCTCACGAAATGAAACCGGTTGCCTTTAACAATTTGGCAAAATTTGTACTGCTGCTACGAGAATTTTTCGTAGTTTCAGAATTTTCTCGGGATCACACTTTTTATCCAACTTGTGATGCAGATGCTGCTCGCAATAGTTGAAGTTCCCTTATGGATTATCAAATGCTCGATGCACGTGTGCAGTCTTAGGATCATCAGCTCAGAATTTTATTTACAGTCGAATAATTTTAAAGACCGCGAAAATATATGTATTGCGACAAAGCAATAACTTTACTAAAAACTCTTACTTTTAACAAATGTACGCACTACGTAAGATTTTTATAAAAACTTGAGATTTTAAAAATTATATATTTAATCGTGAGCCTAGCTCCAAAAAAATACTTCTGCTCCCAGCGGATACTCAATCGAAAAAGACAGAGGAAATTCACTCGACGTAGTTTGACAGCTTCATAAGCACTCTCTCGCCCATTTTCTTCCACCAGTGTTGGGTAGTGGTGACAATATATTCTTATAGATATAAAAAAAATTCTAAGCTATGTGACAGACTACAACCGTAATTAGCTTCAGGCTTTATGAACAACGGGAAATAAAAGGATTACCCATCACAAGATCTATAATGGATCATCTGGTACCTGTATCGAAGGTATATATCCCTGGTTCATTTAGGAGTTCTAGCCTCAAAGAAGTAAGGCTTTCGAGGAGAACTCTTCCTCTTTCGTTGGTTCGTCTACTTCCCCACACAGATGACCATGCCATGAAGTCTCCACACACTAAAAGCGGGTGTTTACCTCGTGTTTCATGGTGATCCCGTATATCATATCTTCGAACTCGGCGATGGTCATGCTCGGAGGGGCATAGCAACTGAAGATTTGCCCACGTGAATCCTGCTACCGTTAGCGTCATATTTACCTATGGGAGAAATTTCCCTGGTGCCCAAATTGTGGCTTTCCCTGCTGAATCTGAGAGCCAACCCTGCTCCTGGCGATTTTTGTATTGTTCAGAGAGTACCACTATGTCATATCCTCCTTCATAGACTGTTTGGGATAATAGCTCTTGGGCTGCCTCGCAATGGTTTAAATTGAGCTGCAATACCCTCATGAGACAGTCATTTTGCTGCCCTCTCGTTGTGGTATTTAAAACTGCCTGCTGAATGTTGTTCCCCACATAGCGCGCATTTCGGTGCGTTTTCGCAACTTGCAGCCTTATGACCTTCCTGGCCGCATATCCTGCATAGGCTAGACCTATCTACAGTCTCCTTACATTTCTGAGATATATGCCCGTAGCCCCAGCACCTATAACAGCGTTTCTCTTGCTTGAGCTCTCTAATTCGGCATGAAAACCCATCCTACCCGGATTCTTTGCGTATTAAGAACCGCCTTGGCATCATCCGCTGTAAGGCTTATAAGTGCCGACTTCGTGCCACTGTACCCTGTGCGTATGCTTTTTATGGCAGCCACATCTGGAAGTTTGATGTTGCATTGCTGGTGGAGGACGTTGCAAATCTCCTCGGGCGTAGTAATCTCATCGAGATCTCTGCACTGTAGTGTGACCATTTGGGACTTTGTTTTAACTTTAGCCGAGTCCTTTAGTACTGCTTCAATTTCTGCTTGGTACGCGCTTGTTTTCCCATTTTGCGATTTTTTTAGCTCTAGTAACAGCTCTCCTTTCGCCGTTCTTCTAATAGTTTTGACGTCATCACCCAGGGATTTTAATTCATCGCATCTTATCACTTTACGCAATATGTCGGCGTACGTCGCATCCATCGCCTTGGAAATGATGATTGCATCCGGCCTAGTCCTAAGTGCTTTTTTCTTGCTCATCTTTTTAGCTAACTGCCACTCTCCCGTCTTTTGGGCTGCAGTTTCCTCTTTCTGCTCCGTCTTCTCTTGCGTTTCTTGCCGTCGTTTGTGACCACCCACTGGCCCTGGCAAGACGTCTTTTAGTGTAGTAGTGGGTTCTACTACGTTCTTCTCCTTGGTCGAGTACGAATTATTCCTCGGTCGCTTTCCTGGGGGTGATGGACTCTATCCTTGGCCCCTTCGCTTGCATGCAATTTTTGTTCTAAATTCTTTACCTCTAGGGCCGACTCGATGTACAGCACTTTTATTACGGAGGCCAAGCGCTTGATTTCCGCGTGTATATTATTACGCCCTATGAAGAACTGCATGAAGTCCTCAATCGCCTTGCCTAGCTTGGTCATCTTTTTTTCTCCAGGGGGGTTTTGCTGATTTAACGCAGCTGACGCCTGCTTAATTAGCTCACTTAATAATGATGTGCCCGTTTGAGCCTTGCTGTGGGACATTAACCGGAAAGTCATTTCGATGGTGTGTCAAGCCGTGTACTGAGATTTCCGAATGCCACATTCGCCAGCCCTTAACAAACATATCCGGGTCGTTGATTCCAGTATAATAATAAATAATAATAATAATAAATAATTAAGACCTTACTGGGCTCAGTCTTAATGTGACAATCACCTTAAATTTACAAATAATTTACCTCTTTACCTTCCTGAGTGTGTATCCCACGTCGTATAGTTGCCTCCCTATCTTGGGTAGGTGTTCCCTCGAAGCAACACCGTACTAGGCTGTGGATGCTTAATTCAGGGCGGCATCTACTCGCGCTGCCACTGGAGGTTCTCAGGGTGCTTTAGGCCTTTTAAGCCAAACCCTCCTCACCAGCCGCTCTTGGTCGAGGGCTGCTTATTTGCTATTCGCAGCTAACCTAATTAATAGGCCGTTCACTGTCCGCCAGCAGTGACCCCCTTGGCCTGAGCTCAGCTGTTGGCTACCTGTTAATGTGCAATGTATGCATACTCTCAGGCGTAGGTGAAAAAGGGTTACAGTGGGGGTCTCGGGCGTAGGAGAAAAAGTGTTACAGTGGAGGTCATACTATTGTAACGCTACGTTACATGCAAAATTAATTTCCCTTGCAGAGGCTTTTCGGAGTAGCGGGAATTTGTGGGACAAATTTTAAAGAAGTGCGAGGCAAGCTTAAAAAACAAGCTCGGCCTAAGTCTAGCTGAAGTTATACCGCACCATGAAATTTTCAACTTTGTTGAGAAGCCCATCTTTATGGCAAACAATGTAAGTTAGGTTATTTCGAACTGGCTGGTCAATAAAGATCTCCCATAGACTGAATGTGTCCATAGTGTTTCCAAACGGAAAGCCCCACCAAACTTATGCCAGGTATATAAAATAATGCATCTTATTGCAAAATCATAGAAATTTTGTAGGGAATATGTTCCTTAATATCTGCCTTTACTGTTCCGTGGCCTAACTTATAAACATGTGACCCCAGAAGGCTGTGTCCATATTTTCTGCGCATCACAAACCTTAAGTATTTTTTCTTTAGAGATACGAACAACTTTCTAGATCTGATATCGGATAATTTGCACATGGTCTGAGAAATTTTGCAGCCACGTCCTTCTCTCCGCCTGAAAAGCACTACAGTGAAATGGCAGTGTATAGAATTTACTTATTTCTGGATAGACACAGTGAACAGCAGGCCTAAATCCTTCCGTTAATTTGGAAACAGCGGTATATATGCATATACTATGTTCTGCCCTTTCTGCACACTTGCGCCAGTCTGACCCTACTGTTGCCCCAACATCTCTTTCGAAACTCAGGCACGGGAAAATGGTAGGAAGATTACTTGAGCCGTTCTCCAAGAGTTCAGTTTTATACAAACCTCAAAGGCTTTTCTAAGCCATTCTACGATACTTCACCATTTCACTTGCCATCTGCAACAAATGTCAGAGAATATCCTTCTGGACCCGGCGATTTTAATTTGGCAAACGTTTTTACCTTTTCAATCCTGGGACTGCTAGCTCACTATTGCGTGAGGAGGAAATGATGTTGTTGTTGTTGTTGTTGTAGCAGTGTTTCGCCCCACCTAACTGCTGCAACCGATCACAAATTTTCATCAATATCCTCTAACGGGAGTCCAAGGAAACTTGCTGTTTCAACAGGGGTGGACCATAATGAAAGGGGTGTTAGAGGTGTTGGTTCCACATTACAATTAAAGAGATGGTTGGTGTCATGTGGGGACACATTGCAAGCGGGCATACATTTTGTATATCGGGGTTGATGCTGGATAGGTAAGAGTTTAACCTGTTACAGTATCCAGAACGAAGTTGAGCTAGAGTGACTCGCGTTTCCCTGGGGAGTATGCGTTCCTCTTCCACAAATTTTGGGTACTGTTCTTTGAGTACTGGATTCACCGGGAAATGATGTCTTACCAGTCCCTGAACTCTTGTTGTTCTAGCGATAAAGACACTTCCCAAAAGCTTTTGGGTTGCCAGAGCCTCGCCTGCTAAAAATGTTTATGATACATTGACAATTGTAACAGGATTTGCCTCGCGTAGGCAAGTTCTCAACATGGGTTTTGTAAGGGCTAATCAATCATAACTAATTTACTTGAGTTCACAACTCACATTTCGAACGGGTTCAGAGAAAATCTGTACACCGACGTTATATACACCGATTTTAGTAAAGCATTCGATAAAATATGCCACTATTTACTTGTCTATAAACTCTACATGCTTGACTTTCAACCTAGTCTCACTCGTTTGATTTCCTCCTATCCCTGTGGCAGAACACAAAGAGTACTCGTTAAAAATATGTTTTCCAGTATCAGTAATTTCACCTCTCGAGCTCCTTAGGGCAGTAATCTTGGCCCGATTCTGTTTTGGCTATTTGTAAATCATATCTTTGCAATTATAAAATATTCTAACATCTTGATGTATCCTGATGATGTAAAACTTTTTAAGACTTACGCGTCGATTGAATAACTTTTTTTATTTCAGACGGATTTAAATTCCTTAACTGCTTTGTACAATGTGAACCACATGCCGCATAATCTTCAGAAATGTAAATTTATGTGTTTTTCGCGTAGGAATTTTCAACCAGCTTCTTACACAATTAACAACCAAAATCTTGAAATTAATGTTTTTGTTGACTTGGGAGTTGCAATGAACTGCAAACTTAGCTTCAACTCTCATGTAAGTTCCACTGGGAGGTCAAAAGGGTTTAGCGACCCCTACGTTGCGAGAACCCTCTTCACAACGTTGGTTAGACCGATATTAGAGTATGGCTCAATAGTTTGAATTCCGCGTTTACAAGTCCATACTGACAGGCTCGAATCAATACAAAAAGAGTTTTTAATACATATTTGTCTTGAGGAATTTTCAATGGGATTCTTTATTTAATATTCCACCTTTTTCACACTTTATTCTGAACAAAGTGAACTTCATTGTTCCCTGTCTAACTACGGGACACTACAAACCTCTTGTTTTAAAACAATATAGAACTAATTTGGAACTTTACGAACTTTCCGGTGTTTGTGCCAAGATTATAACTCACACTCAAACATATTTAATATGTCGCACTCCCTTTTTTCCATAAAAAAAGACTGTTCTTATCTCTCTAAATCGTCGATGCTGTATATGTTTTTTCTATTCTATTAATTTAGTTCTACTCTCAGCTGATGATATTTCTTAGGTAGCTGAGCAGTTTTAAATCTCGACGCTTGACAAACCACTGTCCATCAATGACTCGGCCAAAAAAAAATTATAAATAATAAAATTAATAAAAAAAGTAAAATAATGAACAGTTTCGGTAGAACATTATATGTCCGCATACAATTTTTTCATGAAATCCTGCCCCATCTTTTTATTTCATATTAATACATCTATATCAATAGGTCTCTATATTCGTCCTAGAAGGGGAGTGCTAAAGAATCCTGTTTATGAAGCGACTTGCTTGAAATTTAGTACAAGGTCTTCTCCTCGACAAGCCTAATACACGGTACTCCTTCTTTCGGGAAAATGGGACAGGGTAGTGCGATTTGTTTGAAATTTATTATTTACGCAGCCTTTCGAAAAGGTTAATTTTATGTAAAAAAGCAAATACAAAATCTGTTGCTAACTTTATAACACAAGATCGAATGAACTAATTTTTAAAATGCTGCTGCGTTAGTTTTGTAAAGTTTCGTAGATGGTTTTAAGTGTCTTTAAGTTCCTTAAGGGGAGAAGAGGAAAGAAAATGGGAGTAGGAAATGTAGAAAGTGCATGTAGAAGATGGGAAGAAGATGAATTTAGTTAAGGGAAGGAGATAAAGAAAAATATAGTGATGTTGAGGGAAAGGAATTAACTGAGAATAGAGGAGAAGCAAATCGCGAAACTGAAATGAAAAAATACTGTGGTGCGTGAGGGATCAAGCGTGAAGAGGGGAATATAAAAAATTTTCATAGAAGTGGAAGTGAGTGATGGGAATGAGAGAGGAAATGAGAGTGTTAATGGAAACGTGATTGGGAGTGAAAGTTAAAGTGGGGTTTGGAGTGGAGGTGGAAATCGGAATGATACTTAGATAAATGAAAAAAGGGATGGAGAAGAATTAGAAGATAAGATACAATATAAGAGAATAGTATAAAGAATAAAGAGAAAACCGATTGAAGTGTAGGCAGAACAAAGTCTGCAGGGTAATCTAGTTTCCCATAACAATATGGAATGGTTTTTTTTTTTTTTTCAAAAGCGCTTAAGTCCAGCGGAAAAACAATTTTATAACAAAAAACGGGTAAGCTTTTCGTTACTTTTTCTTTTTTATATGCTTCAAAGCTCCATTTGGTAGATTACTAAGAAACAAATAGCTCAATCTAAAACAAGTAAAGAAGGCTAAGTTCGGGTGTAACCGAATATTAATACTCAGCTGAGAGCTTTGGGGACAAAATAAGGGAAAATTACCATGTAGGAAAATAAACCTAGGGTAACCCTGGAATGTGTTTGTATCACATGCGTATCAAATGGAAGGTATTAAAAAGTATTTTAAGAGGGAGTTGGCCATAGTTCTATAGGTGGACGCCATTTAGGGATATCGCCATAAAGGTGGAGCAGGGCTGACTCTAGAATTTGTTTGTGCGATATGGGTATTAAATGAAAGGTGTTAATGAGTATTTTAAAAGGGCGTGGGCCTTAGTTCTATAAGTGTACGCCTTTTCGAGATATATCCATAAAGGTGGACCACGGGTGACTTTAGAATTTGTCTGTACGATACGGGTATCAAATGAAAGGTGTTAATGAGTACTTTAAAAGGGAGTGGGCCTTAGTTCTATGGGTGGACACCTTTTCGAGATATCGCCATAAAGGTGGACCAAGGGTGACTCTAGAATTTTTTTGTGCGATATGGGTATTAAATGAAAGGTGTTAATGAGTATTTTAAAAGGGCGTGAGCATAGTTCTATAGGTGGACGCCGTTTCGAGATATCGCCATAAAGGTGGACCACGGGTGACTCTAGAATTTGTTTGTACGATATGTGTGTCAAATGAAAGGTGCTAATGAGTATTTTAAAAGGGCGTGGGCATAGTTCTATAGGTGAACGCCGTTTCGAGATATCGCCATAAAGGTGGACCACGGGTGACTCTAGAATTTGTTTGTACGATATGGGTATCAAATGACAGGTATTAATGAGTATTTTAATAGGAAGTGGGCCTCAGTTCTATGGGTGGACGCCTTTTAGAGATATCGCCATAAAGGTGGACCAGGGGTCACTCTAGAATTTTTTTGTGCGATATGAGTATTAAATGAAAGGTTTTAATGAGTATTTTAAAACAGCGTGGGCCTTAGTTCTATAGGTGGACGCCTTTTCGAGATATAGCCATAAAGGTGGACCACGGGTGACTCTAGAATTTGTCTGTACGATATGGGTATCAAATGAAAGGTGTTAATGAGTATTTTAAAAGGGAGTGGGCCTTAGTTCTATGGGGGACGCCTTTTCGAGATATAGCCATAAAGGTGGACCAGGGGTGACTCTAGAATTTGTTTGTACGATATGGGTATCAAACGAAAGGTGTTACTGAGCATTTTAAGAGGGAGTGGGCATTAGGTCTATAGGTGGACGCCTTTTCGAGATATCGCCATTAGGGTGGAACAGGGGTGACTCTGGTATGTTTTTGTACGATATGGATATCAAATTAAAGGTATTAATGAGGGTTTTAAAAGCGAGTGGCCCTTAGATGTATATGTGAAGGCGTTCTCGCGATATCGACCAAAATGTGGACCAAGTGATCCAGAAAATCATCTGTCGGGTACTGCTAATTTATTTATATATGCAATACCACTAACAGTATTCCTGCCAAGATTCCAAGGGCTGTTGATTTCGCCTTGTAGAACTTTTTCATTTTCTTCTACTTAATATGGTAGGTGTCACACCCATTTTGCAAACTTTTTTCTAAAGTTATATTTTGCGTCAATAAACCAATCCAATTACCATGGTTCATCCCCTTTTTCGTATTTGGTATAGAATTATGGATTTTTTTTCATATTTCGTAATTTTCGATACCGAAAAAGTGGGCGTGGTGATAGTCGGATTTCGCCCATTTTTTATACCAACACAAAGCGAGTTCAAGTAAGTACGCTAACTGAGATTAGTAAAGATAAGTCGAGTTTTGCTCAATTTATCGTGTTAACGGCAGAGCGGAATAACAGACGGCAGAGTGTGTATAAAAACTGGGCGTGGCTTCAGCCGATTTCGCCCTATTTCACAGAAAAGAGTTACCGTCTTAGAATCTAAGCCCCTACCAAATTTCACAAGGATTGGTAAATTTTTTTTCGACTTATGGCATTAAATGTATCCTAGACAAATTAAATGAAAAAGGGCGGAGCCACGCCCATTTTGAAATTTTCTTTTATTTTTGTATTTTGTTGCACCATATCATTACTGGAGTTGAATGTTGACATAATTGACTTATGTACTGTAAAGATATTAAACTTTTTGTTAAAATTTGACTTTCACAAAAATTTTTTTTTAAGTGGACGTGGTCGTTTTCGGATTTTGCTAATTTTTATTAAGCATACATATAGTAAAGCTTCAATCACAACAGACTGCCAATGATTTCGCAACTCGACTCTCACACCTGCTCTAAAGGAATACAGGAGCAGTGGGAGCATATCTCCAAAGCACTTCATACTGCCGCCGAGGAAAAAATTGGTTACCGGCGGCCACGAAAAAACAACTGGTATGATGAAGAATGCCGCGTTGCAACCGAAAGAAAAGACGCTGCCTACAGGGCTACGTTAAAAGCGAGCGCGACAAGAGGAGTGTGTGAACGCTATCGTGAGTTGAAAAGGGAAGCGAGACGCCTTTTCAGGAAGAAAAAAGCAGAAGCAGAAAGGCGTGAGTGCGAGGAGCTTGAGCTGCTAGCCACCAGGAATGACGCCCGAAAATTCTACCAAAAAATACGGCGACAGACGGAAGGTTTTAAGACCGGGGCAAACTCCTGTAGGAATGAAAACGGCGACCTTGTAACTGATGTCCAGAGAGTGCTTAGATTATGGAGGGAACACTTCTCTGCTCTCCTAAATGGAGGCAGCAATTCACCGCGCAGAGATGAAGAACCCGATCCCACAATCGATGATGATGGAATATATGTCCCCCCGCCCGATTATGACGAAGTTAGAGTAGCAATAACCAGATTGAAAAACAACAAGGCCGTGGGCGCTGATGGATTGCCTGCGGAGCTATTCAACTTCGGCGGCGAGGAGTTGGTAAGGCGCATGCAGCAGCTTCTTAGCAAAATATGGGCGGACGAAAGCATGCCCGACGGTTTGAATCTAAGTGTTCTTTGCCCAGTCCACAAGAAGGGGGATTCTGCAAAATGCACCAACTATCGTGGAATCAGCCTTCTTAATATCGCATATAAGGTCCTTTCAAGTGTATTGTGCGAAAGATTGAAGCCCACCGTGAACCGGCTGATTGGACCTTATCAGTGCGGCTTCAGACCTGGTAAATCTACCATCGACCAGATTTTCACAATGCGCCAAATCTTGGAAAAAACCCGTGAAAAGAGAATCGACACACATCACCTCTTCGTCGACTTTAAAGACGCCTTCGACAGCACGAAAAGGAGCTGCCTATATGCCGCTATGTCTGAATTTGGTTTCCCCGCAAAACTTATACGGCTGTGCAAAATGACGTTGAGCAACACCATCAGCTCAGTCAGAATTGGGAAGACCTCTCCGAGCCGTTCGAAACTAAACGAGGTTTCAGACAGGGTGACCCCCTATCGTGCGATTTCTTTAATTTGATGCTGGAGAAAATTATACTAGCTGCAGAACTTAACCGCACTGGAACAATATACTATAAAAGCGTGCAATTACTGGCATATGCTGATGACATTGATATCATCGGCCTAAACACCCGCGCTGTTAGTTCTGCTTACTCCAAGCTGGAAAAAGAAGCGGTAAAGATTGGTTTGATGGTGAATGAGGACAAAACGAAGTACCTGCTGTCATCGAGCAAAGAGTCAGCGCATATGCGCCTTGGCAACCACGCTACTGTTGGCAGCTATAATTTCGAAATAGTAAAAGACTTCGTTTATTTGGGAACCAGCATCAACATTAGCAACAACATCAGCACTGAAATCCAGCGAAGAATCAATCTTGCCAATAAATGCTACTTTGGACTAGGTAGGCAATTGAAAAGTAAAGTCCTCTCTCGGGGAACGAAAATCATACTCTACAAGTCACTTATCGTACCCGTCCTGCTATATGGGGCAGAAGCATGGACCATGACAACATAGTCCAGCGAATTAAAACGCAGCGGCTGCGCTGGCTAGGCCATGTTATGCGAATGAAAGATGATGCTCCGGCCAAGAAAGTGTTTCTATCGGAACCCGCCTATGGAAGCAGAGGTAGAGGGCGGCCCCCACTCCGTTGGAAGGACCAGGTGGAAAACGATTTAAACTCCTTTGGTGTGACCAATTGGCGCCGGTTGGCGGAGCGAAGGAGCGACTGGCGCGCCTTGTTGGACGGCCATAACCGTTTAGACGCTTAAGCGCCAATTAGGTAAGTAAGTATACATATAGTAATAGGATTAACGTTCCTGCCAAATTTCATCATGATATCTTCAACGACTGCCAAATTACAGCTTGCAAAACTTTTAAATTACCTTCTTTTAAAAGTGGGCGCTGCCACGCCCATTGTCCAAAATTTCACCAATAAGTTCAACTCACCTACAGAGTGTCATCGCTTTATCCGTCTTTGATGATGAATTATCGCACGTTTTCGGTTTTTCGAAATTTCGATATCGAAAAGTGGGCGTGGTTATAGTCCGATATCGTTCATTTTAAATAGCGATCTGAGATGAGTGCCCAGGAACCTATATACCAAGTCAAGATACCTCAAAATTTACTCAAATTATCGTGTCAACGGACAGACGGACGAACGGACGGACATGGCTCAATCTAATTTTTTTTCGATACTGATGATTTTGATATATGGAAGTCTATATCTATCTCGATTCCTTTATACCTGTATAACCAACCGTTACCCAATCAAAGTTAATATACTCTGTGAGCTCTGCTCAACTGAGTATAAAAACATAGATTTACGGTGGACTTAAGCTACTTGACATGTATTGACTAGGGAGCTATCCTGGGATCGCGGAGTACCGATGTTTTAAGTCCCAAAAATGATTCGCTTAAAAGCGTTTAATCCTTAAATGGTTGAAAATAGTATTTAACTATCTATTATAATAGTTTAACTTCCTTCACAAACATCCCCCTCAGTGTTTTTTATCCACCAGTTATCAGGTCGAATTTTGTATTACTACCAGCCAGCGCCTAACGCTTCCCCCTACAATATCTTATGAAAAATTCAAAAATTATTTGAAACTAAAGCACAATTTTATGAACAGAAAAGTTATGTCGGAACCAAACAATCAATCGGATTAAATTATGGTAAAAACTAATCATTTAAGGAGTACAACCAAAAAGTGTATATTCATTGCTCCGCCGGTATTAGATTTTGCAACATCGAAGATGACATTTGTTGAGCGTCGAAATCAAGAGCATAACCAAAATTGGAAAATGTGAATAAATGTAATTATCTGCGAATTTAACATGCAATAATATGTACAAAGGCCAAATATAGATATTTTAAATGTTTTTAACACTGAAAAGAACACATCACATGGATTTACAAAGTCAGCGCGCCAATGGTGCGATAAAGCGAATTGGCATTCAGGCGGCTTCAAAAGTCATAAATTTTTACTAAATACTAATAAAATTTTTGTTTTTAACTATATGCTATTGTTTATAAGTTTAGATAAAATTAAAAGTAATAGCGAACATTTCAAAGAAAAAGTCATTACAATCGGTTAATTTTTGACAAAGCACTTGTATGCTCATATAAATAAAAATAAATAAATGTAAGGCGCGATAACCTCCGAAGAGATCTAAGGCCGATCCTCTCTTCCAATTTACGTCGTGCTCCTCTTGATTTTCCCTACAAATTGGCCGGACGGGACCTACATGTTTTATGTCGACTCCGAACGGCATCTGCAAGGCAGATGAGTTTTCACTGAGAGCTTTTCATGGCAGAAATACACTCGGAGCGCTTGCCAAAGACTGCCGAGGGGCGACCCCGCTTAGAAAAAATGTCTTCTAATTGAAAAACATTATTTTTAAAATTTTGATGTTGCTTTGCCCGGGGTGCGAACCCAGGGCATAAGGTGTGGTGGGCGGAGCATGCTACCATCACACCACGGTGGCCGCCAGTGTATATATCCTCAACTAAAATATGACGGGGTGCAAGTTAATAAATTATCAGATGCGCTTACTTGGAATGAGAATCAATGAATTCAAAGATAAGGTGTCGGCACCTAGCGACGAAAATGATATTGAATTAGAAGGCAGCTTTTTCACACTACTAGACTGATAATTAATTAATGAATTGGGCGAATAAAAATTTGTATAAAAGAGGTGCTAAAGTTATGTAAATAATAAATATCGAGTAAAGTTTTTTACAGAACCTGTCTTAAATTTAAAGACACACCATTGGGTGTGGTTTAGCCGATGGTGTTTATTGTGTTAAAACGTTTGTTCTCCTAATCTCAAAAACGCCCTTAAGAATTATTACCTATATTATTGGCACCTAAGGAGTAGAAATTTCAATGTAGTTGCTGTTGTAGCAGTGCTTCGCCCCTTTCATTATTATACTCAGTTGAGCAGAGCTCACAGAGTATATTAACTTTGATTGCATAACGGTTGGTTGTACATATATAAAGGAATCGAGATAGATATAGACTTCCATATATCAAAATCATCAGTATCGAAAAAAAATTCGATTGAGCCATGTCCGTCCGTCCGTCCGCCCGTTAACACGATAACTTGAGTAAATTTTGAGGTATCTTGATGAAATTTTGTATGTAGGTTCCTGGGCACTCATCTCAGATCGCTATTTAAAATGAACGATATCGGACTATAACCACGCCAACTTTTTCGATATCGAAAATTTCGAAAAATCGAAAAAGTGCGATAATTCATTACCAAATACGCATTAAGCGATGAAACTTGGTGGATGAGTTGAGCTTATGACGCAAAATAGAAAACTAGTAAAATTTTGGACAATGGGCGTGGCACCGCCCACTTTTAAATGAAGGTAATTTAGAAGTTTTGCAAGCTGTAATTTGGCAGTCGTTGAAGATATCGTGATATAATTTGGCAGGAACGTTACTCTTATTACTTTATGTCTGCTTAATAAAAATTAGCAAAATCGGAAAACGACCACGCCCACTTTTTAAAAAAAAATTTCTTTTAATTCAAATTTTAAAAGAAAAGTTAATATCTTTACAGCATATAAGTAAATTATGCCAACATTCAACCCCAGTAATGATATGGTGTAACAAAATACAAAAATAAAAGAAAATTTTAAAATGGGCGTGGCTCCGCCCTTTTTCATTTAATTTGTCTAGGATGCTTTTAATGCCATAAGTCGAACAAAAATTAACCCATCCTTGTGAAATTTGGTAGAGGCTTAGCTTCTAGGACGATAACTGTTTTCTGTGAAAAAGGGCGAAATCGGTTGAAGCCACGCCCAGTTTTTATACATAGTCGGACGTCTGTCCTTCCGCTCGGCCGTTAACACGATAACTTGAGCAAAAATCGATATATCTTTACTAAACTCAGTTCAGGTATTTATCTGAACTCACTTTGTATTGGTGTAAAAAATGGCCGAAATCCGACTATGACCACGCCCACTTTTTCGATATCGAAAATTACGAAAAATGAAAAAAATGCCATAATTATATACCAAATACGAAAAAAGGGATGAAACATGGTAATTGTATTGGTCTATTGACGCAAAATATAACTTTAGAAACAAGTAAGGAAGGCTAAGTTCGGGTGTAACCGAACATTACATACTCAGTTGAGAGCTATGGAGACAAAATAAGGAAAATCACCATGTAGGAAAATGAACCTAGGGTAACCTTGGAATGTGGTTGTATGACATGTGTATCAAATGGAAGGTATTAAAGAGTATTTTAAGAGAGAGTAGGCCATAGTTCTATGGATGGACGCCATTTAGGAATATCGCCATAAAGGTGGACCAGGGCTGACTCTAGAATTTGTTTGTACGATATGGGTATCAAATGAAAGGTGTTACTGAGCATTTTAAGAGGGAGTGGGCCTTAGGTCTATCGGTGGACGCCTTTTCGAGATATCGTCATTAGGGTGGGCCAGGGGTGACTCTAGAATGTGTTTGTACGATATGGGTATCAAACGAAAGGTGTTACTGAGCATTTTAAGAGGGAGTGGGCATTAGGTCTATAGGTGGACGTCTTTTCGAGATATCGCCATTAGTGTGGGCCAGGGGTGACTCTATAATGTTTGTGCGATATGGGTATCAAACGAAAGGTGTTACTGAGCATTTTAAGAGGGAGTGGGCATTAGGTCTATAGGTGGACGCCTTTTCGAGATATCGCCATTAGGGTGGGCCAGGGGTGACTCTAGAATGTGTTTGTACGATATGGGTATCAAATGAAAGGTGGTAATGAGTATTTTAAAAGGGAGTAATCCTTAGTTCTATATGTGGACGCCTTTTCGAGATATCGCCATAAAGGTGGACCAAGGGTGACTCTATAATGTTTGTACGATATGGGTATCAAACGAAAGGTGTTACTGAGCATTTTAAGAGGGAGTGGGCATTAGGTCTATAGGTGGACGCCTTTCGAGATATCGCCATAAAGGTGGACCAAGGGTGACTCTAGAATGTTTGTACGATATGGGTATCAAACGAAAGGTGTGACTGAGCATTTTAAGAGGGAGTGGGCATTAGGTCTATAGGTGGACGCCTTTTCGAGATATCGCCATTAGGGTGGGCCAGGGGGACTCTAGAATGTTTGTACGATATGGGTATCAAACGAAATGTGTTACTGAGCATTTTAAGAGGGAGTGGGCATTAGGTCTATAGGTGGCCTTTTCGAGACATCGCCAATAGGGTGGGCCAGGGGTGACTCTAGAATGTTTGTACGATATGGGTTTCAAACGAAAGGTGTTACTGAGCATTTTAAGAGGGAGTGGACATTAGGTCTATAGGTGGACGCCTTTTCGAGATATCGCCATTAGGGTGGGCCAGAGGTGACTCTAGAATGTTTGTACGATATGGGTATCAAACGAAAGGTGTTACTGAGCATTTTAAGAGGGAGTGGGCATTAGGTCTATAGGTGGACGCCTTTTCGAGATATCGCCATTAGGGTGGGCCAGGGGTGACTCTAGAATGTGTTTTTACGATATGGATATCAAATTAAAGGTATTAATGAGGGTTTTAAAAGCGAGTGGCCCTTAGATGTATATGTGAAGGTGTTCTCGCGATATCGACCAAAATGTGGACCATGTGATCCAGAAAATCATCTGTCGGGTACTGCTAATTTATTTATATATGCAATACCACTAACAGTATTCCTGCCAAGATTCCAAGGGCTGTTGATTTTGCCTTGTAGAACTTTTTCATTTTCTTCTACTTAATATGGTAGGTGTCACACCCATTTTACAAAATTTTTTCCAAAGTTATATTTTGCGTCAATAAACCAATCCAGTTACCATGTTTCATCCCTTTTTTCGTATTTGGTATAGAATTATGGCATTTTTTTCATTTTTCGTAATTTTCGATATCGATAAAGTGGGCGTGGTTATGGTCGGATTTCGGCTATTTTTTATACCGAGATAAAGTGAGTTCAGATAAGTAGGTGGGCTAAGTTTAGTAAAGATATATCGGTTTTTGCTCAAGTTATTGTGTTAACAGCCGAGCGGAAGGACAGACGGTGGACTGTGTATAAAAACTGGGCGTGGCTTCCACCGATTTCGGCCGTTTTCACAGAGAACAGTTACCGTCATAGAATCTATGTACCTACCAAATTTGAGAAGGATTGGTAAATTTTTGTTCGACTTATGGCATTAAAAGTATTCTAGACAAACTAAATGAAAATGGGCGGAGCCACGCCCATTTTGAAATTTTCTTTTATTTTTGTATTTTGTTGCATCATATCATTACAGGAGTTGAATTTTGACTTAATTTACTTATATACAGTAAAGATATTAAATTTTTTGTTAAAATTTGAATTAAAAAAATTTTTTTTTTAAAAAGTGGGCGTGTTCTTCATCCAATTTTGCTAATTTTTATTTAGCACATATATAGTAATAGTAGCAGCGTTCCTGCCAAATTTCATCATGATATCTTCAACGACTGCCAAATTACAGCTTGCAAAACTTTTAAATTACCTTCTTGTAAAAGTGGGCGGTGCCACGCCCATTGTCCAAAATCTTACTAATTTTCTATTCTGCGTCATAACGTCAACCCATCTGCCAAGTTTCATCGCTTTAATTGCCTTTGGCAATGAATTATCGCATTTTTTCGGTTTTTCGAAATTTTCGATATCGAAAAAGTGGGCGTGGTTATAGTCCGATATCGTTCATTTTAAATAGCGATCTGAGATGAGTGCCCAGGAATCTACATACCAAATTTCATCAAGATAGCTCAAAATTTACTCAAGTTATCGTGTTAACGGACGGACGGACGGACGGACGGACGGACGGACATGGCTCAATCAAATTTTTTTTCGATCCTGATTATTTTGATATATGGAAGTCTATATCTATCTCGATTCCTTTATATATGTACAACCAACCGTTATCCAATCAAACTTAATATACTCTGTGAGCTCTGCTCAACTGAGTATAAAAAACTTGGTAAAATGGGTGTGACACCTACCATATTAAGTAGAAGAAAATGAAAAAGTTTTGCAGGGCGAAATCAAAAGACCTTGGAATCATGAAAGGAATACTGTACGTGGTATTACATATATAAATTAATTAGCGGTACCCGACAGATGATGTTCTGGATCACCCTGGTTCACATTTTGGTAGATATCTCGAAAACGCCTTCACATATACAACTAAGGGCCACTCCCTTTTAAAACCCTCATTAATACCTTTAATTTGATACCCATATCGTACAAACACATTCTAGAGTCACCCCCGGTCCACGTTTATGGCGATATCTCGAAAAGGCGTCCACATATAGAACTAAGACCCACTCCTTTTTAAAATACTCATTAACACCTTTCATTTGATACCCATATCGTACAAATAAATTCTAGAGTCACCCCTGGTCCACCTTTATGTCGATATCTCGAAAAGGCGTCCACCTATAGAACTAAGGCCCACGCCTTTTTAAAATACTCATTAACACCTTTCATTTGATACCAATATCGTACAAAAAAATTCTAGAGTCACCCCTGGCTCACCTTTGTGGCGATATCTCGAAAAGGCATCCACCTATAGAACTAAGGCCCGCGCCCTTTTAAAATACTCATTAACACCTTTCGTTTGATACCCATATCGTACACAAAAACTCTAGAGTCACCCCTGGCCCACCTTTATGGCGATATTTCGAAAAGGCATCCACCTATAGAACTAAGGCCCATTCCTTTTTAAAATACTCATTAACACCTTTCATTTGATACCCATATCGTACAAACAAATTTTAGAGTCACCCCTGGTCTACCTTTATGGAGATATCTCGAAAAGGCGTCCACCTATAGAACTAAGACCCACGCCCTTTTAAAATACTCATTAACACCTTTCATTTGATATCCATATCGTACAAACAAATTCTAGTGTCACCCCTGGTCCACCTTTATGGCGATATCTCGAAAAGGCGTCCACCTATAGAACTAAGACCCACGCCCTTTTAAAATACTCATTAACGACTTTCATTTGATACCCATATCGTACAAACAAATTCTAGAGTCACCCCTGGTCCACTTTGTGGCGATATCTCGAAAAGGCGTCCACCTATAGAACTAAGACCCACGCCCTTTTAAAATACTTATTAACACCTTTCATTTGATACCCATATCGTACAAACAAATTCTAGAGTCACCCCTGGTCCACCTTTAAGGCGATATCTCGAAAAGGCGGCCACCTATAGAACTAAGGCCCACTCCCTTTTAAAATACTCATTAGCACCTTTCATTTGATAACCATATTGTACAAACGCATTCTAGAGTCACCCCTGGTCCACGTTTATTGCGATATCCCGAAAAGGCGTCCACCCATAGAACAAAGGCCCACTCCCTTTTAAAACACTTATTACACTTTTCGTTTGACACCCATATTGTACAAACGCATTCTGGAGTCAACCCAGGTCCACTTGTATAACGATATTCCGAAAAGGCCCACTCCCTTCTAAAATACTCATTAACACTTTTCATTTGATACCCCTATAGTACAAACAAATTCTAGAGTCACCCTCGGTCCACGTTTATGGCAATATCTCGAAAAGGCGTACATCTATAGAACTTAGGCCCACGCTCTTTTAAAATACTCATTAATACCTTTTATTTGATACCCATATCGTACAAAATAAATTCTAGAGTCACCCCTGGTCCACCTTTATGGCGATATCTCGAAAAGACGTCCACCTATAGAACTTAGGCCCACTCCCTTTTAAAATTATCATTAACACATTTCATTTGATACCCATATCGTACAAACAAATTCTCGAGTCAGGCCTGGTCCACGTTTATGGCGATATCCCTAAATGGCGTCCATCTATAGATCTACGGCCCACTTCCTCTTAAAATACTCTTTAGTACCTTCCATTTGATACACATGTCATACAAACACATTCCAGGGTTCCTTTTACAACATGGTGGTTTCCCTTACTTTGTCTCCACAGCTCTCAACTGAGTATGTAATGTTCGGTTACACCCGAACTTAGCCTTCCTTACTTGTTTTCTACTGTGAATAATTATGAGAGATATTTCGAATTAAAAAATATTTTAATTTCTCTTAAAAATCTTAAAAAAATAATTTATCAAAAAGTGTGCAGAATTTCATTGTAGTTTGAAATTGAGGCTGATATGCTTGAAGCTAAATAAATAAATAACTAAACGCAATGGAATTCACAAGTGAACTTTAAACTCATCGACAATTAAGGTAAGTGTCCCTAATTTCGTGGTACTAAGGATTTTTCTGACTCTCTACCTCTCTTGCGTTAAAACAAATGAAGGAAAACTAAAAAAGTTAATTTTTCCCATTTAGCTGATTAATTAAGATAAGTTTCCACCTACTTTTAAACAAAACTAACAAATGTTTTAATTTATACAAATCAAAATGTGTGAGTACCTCAAATGTACCTAATTTCGTGGCAAAAATTTTCTGATGTACCTAATTCCGTGGTATTTAGTTAAACTCTAATTTTATGGAAAAAATAGTTATAATTGATTTCTAGGGCAAATTCCTAAAGATAAATAAATTCATTTAGCGGAATTCATATTCAGAAATTTTAAATTTAAGCTATTTTTTATTTTTTTATTTTATTTATGAAAAGAGTTTCAAGACCAAAATAAATAAGTAAACACATTTTTTTAATGTACGCACTTTTCAAAAACTTTTTATTTTTATTTTTTGTTGTTATTTTCTTTTTGATTTTTTGTTTGTTTTGTGTTTTTTCATTAAATCTAAGATTTCTTAGAATTTTAGACATTATTGATATGAAATAAGTAACATTAAATGAAAAAGGTTTAAAGCAAAAATAAACAATAAAAAAAAATTTATTCAATTAATGTAACTTGTTACTTTTCTAAAAATTACTTTTATTTATTATTACAAAATTTTTTTTTTTATTTTTGTTTTTTATTTTTTTTTTTCATTAGTGACACCATTAAGCGCTTTTGTCAAATCTTCTTTTGTATAATGAGCTTTTGTCATTTTTTCTATAAAATTAAGTTATTAACCCAATAATCAGCGAATAGAGATCGAATTAAGTTTGAAGCAGTTTTCTTAAATTTATTTGAAACAAGTAAGGAAGGTTAAGTTCGGGTGTAACCGAACATTACATACTCAGTTGAGAGCTATAGTGACAACATGAGGGAAAATAACCATGTAGGAAAATGAACCGAGGGAAACCCTGGAATGTGTTTGTATGACATGTGGATCAAATGAAAGGCATTATAGAGTGTTTTATGAAGGAGTGGGCCATAGTTCTATAGGTGGACGCAATTTAGGGATATCGCCATAAAGTTGGATCAGGGTTGACTCTATAATTTGTTTGTACAATGTGGGTATCAAATGAAAGGTGTTAAAGAGTATTTTATGAGGGAGTGGGCCATAGTTCTATAGGTGGAAGCCATTTAGGGATATAGCCATACAAGTGGATCAGGGTTGACTCTAGAATGCGTTTGTACGATATGGGTATCAAATGAAAGGTGTAAATGAGTATTTTAAAAGGAAGTAATCCTTAGTTCCATAGGTGGACGCCGTTTCGAGATATCGCCATAAAGGTGGACCAGGCGTGACCCTAGAATTTGTTTGTACAATATGGGTATCAAAAGAAAGGTGTCCATAGGTGGATGCCGTTTCGAGATATCGCCATAAAGGTGGACCAGGGGTGACCCTAGAATTTGTTTGTACAATATGGGTATCAAAAGAAAGGTGTTAATGAGTATTGTAAAAGGGAGTGATGCTTAGTTCCACAGGTGGACGCCGTTTCGAGATATCACCATAAAGGTGGACCAGGGGTGACTCTACAATTTGTTTGTACAATATGGGTATCAAAAGAAAGGTGTTAATAAGTATTTTAAAAGGGAGTAATCCTTAGTTCCATAGGTGGACGCCGTTTCGAGATATCGCCACAAAGGTGGACCAGGGGTGACCCTGGAATTTGTTTGTACAATATGGGTATCAAACGAAAGATATTAATGAGTATTTTAAAAGGGAGTAATCCTTAGTTGCATAGGTGGACGCCGTTTCGAGATAGCGCCATAAAGGTGGACCAGGTGTGACCCTAGAATTTGTTTGTACGATATGGGTATGAAATTAAAGGTATTAATGAGGGTTTTAAAAGGGAGTGGTGGTGGTTGTATAGATGGTCGCCTTTTCGAGATATCGCCATAAACGTGGACCAAGGGTGACCCTAGAATTTGTTTGTACAATATGGGTATCAAAAGAAAGGTGTTAATGAGCATTTTAAAAGGGAGTAATCCTTAGTTCCATAGGTGGACGCTGTTTCGAGATATCGCCATAAAGGTGGACCAGGGGTGGCCCTAGAATTTGTTTGTACAATATGGGTATCAAACGAAAGATATTAATGAGTATTTTAAAAGGGAGTAATCCTTAGTTCCATAGGTGGACGCCGTTTCGAGATATCGCCACAAAGGTGGACCAGGTGTGACCCTAGAATTTGTTTGTACGATATGGGTATCAAATTAAAGGTATTAAGGAGGGTTTTAAAAGGGAGTGGTGGTAGTTGTATAGATGGTCGCCTTTTCGAGATATCGCCATAAAGGTGGACCAGGGGTGACTCTAGAATGCGTTTGTACGATATGGGTAGCAAATGAAAGGTGTTAATGAGTATTTTAAAACGGAGTAATCCTTAGTTCCATAGGTGGACGCCGTTTCGAGATATCGCCATAAAGGTGGACCAGGGGTGACTCTACAATTTGTTTGTACAATATGGGTATCAAAAGAAAGGTGTTAATAAGTATTTTAAAAGGGAGTAATCCTTAGTTCCATAGGTGGACGCCGTTTCGAGATATCGCCACAAAGGTGGACCAGGGGTGACCCTGGAATTTGTTTGTACAATATGGGTATCAAACGAAAGATATTAATGAGTATTTTAAAAGGGAGTAATCCTTAGTTCCATAGGTGGACGCCGTTTCGAGATATCGCCATAAAGGTGGACCAGGTGTGACCCTAGAATTTGTTTGTACGATATGGGTATGAAATTAAAGGTATTAATGAGGGTTTTAAAAGGGAGTGGTGGTGGTTGTATAGATGGTCGCCTTTTCGAGATATCGCCATAAACGTGGACCAAGGGTGACCCTAGAATTTGTTTGTACAATATGGGTATCAAAAGAAAGGTGTTAATGAGCATTTTAAAAGGGAGTAATCCTTAGTTCCATAGGTGGACGCTGTTTCGAGATATCGCCATAAAGGTGGACCAGGGGTGACCCTAGAATTTGTTTGTACAATATGGGTATCAAACGAAAGATATTAATGAGTATTTTAAAAGGGAGTAATCCTTAGTTCCATAGGTGGACGCCGTTTCGAGATATCGCCACAAAGGTGGACCAGGTGTGACCCTAGAATTTGTTTGTACGATATGGGTATGAAATTAAAGGTATTAATGAGGGTTTTAAAAGGGAGTGGTGGTGGTTGTATAGATGGTCGCCTTTTCGAGATATCGCCATAAACGTGGACCAAGGGTGACCCTAGAATTTGTTTGTACAATATGGGTATCAAAAGAAAGGTGTTAATGAGCATTTTAAAAGGGAGTAATCCTTAGTTCCATAGGTGGACGCTGTTTCGAGATATCGCCATAAAGGTGGACCAGGGGTGACCCTAGAATTTGTTTGTACAATATGGGCATCAAATGAAAGGTGTTAATGAGTATTTTAAAAGGGAGTGGGCCTTAGTTCTATAGGTGGACGCCGTTTCGAAATATCGCCATAAAGGTGGACCAGGGGTGACTATAGAATGTGTTTGTACGATATGGGTATCAAATTAAAGGTATTAATGAGAGTTTTAAAAGGGAGTGGTGGTAGTTGTATATGTGAAGGCGTTTTCCAGATATCGACCAAAATGTGGACCAGGGTGACTCAGAACATCATCTGTTGGATACCGCTAATTTATTTATATATATAATACCTGCCAAGATTTTAAGGGTTTTTTATTTCGCCCTGCAGAACGTTTTCATTTTCTTCTACTTAATATGGTAGGTGTCACAACCATTTTATAAAGTTTTTTCTAAAGTTATATTTCGCGTCAATAAACCAATCCAATTACCTCACAATATCTCATCCCTTTTTTCGTATTTGGTATAGAATTATGGCATTTTTTTAATTTTTCGTAATTTTCGATATCGAAAAAGTGGGCGTGGTCATTGTCGGATTTCGTTCATTTTTCATGCCAAGTAACTACGTGAACTAAGTTCATTAAAGATATGTCGATTTTTGCTCAAGTTATTGTGTTAACGGCCATGCGGAAGGACAGACGAACGACTGTGTATAAAAACTGGGCGTGGCATCAACTGATTTCGCCCGTTTTCACAGAAAACAGTTAACATCATAAAATCTATTCCCCTACCAAATTTCAAAAGGATTGGTTAATTTTTGTTCGACTTATGGCGTTAAAAGTATCCTAGACAAATTAAATGAAAAAGGGCGGAGCCACGCCCATTTTGAAATTTTCTTTTATTTTTGTATTTTGTTGCACCATATCATTACTGGAGTTGAATGTTGACATAATTTACTTATATACTGTAAAGATATTAAATTTTTTGTTAAAATTTTCTTTAAACAAATTTTTTATTTAAAGTGGGCGTGGTCCTTCTGCGATTTTGCTAATTTTTATTAGGCGTACATATAGTAATAGGAGTAACGTCCCTGCCAAATTTCATCATGCTATCTTCAACGACTGACAAATTACAGCTTGCAAAGTTTTAAATTACCTTCTTTTAAAAGTGGGCGGTGCCACGCCCATTGTCCAAAATTTTAATAATTTTCTATTCTGCGTCATAAATTCAACTCATCTACCAAGTTTCGTCGCTTTATCTGTCTTTGGTAATGAATTATCGCACTTTTTCCGTTTTTCGAAATTTTAGATATCGAAAAAGTGGGCGTGGTTATAGTCCGATATCGTTCATTTTAAATAGCGATCTGAGATGAGTGCTCAGGAACCTACATACCAAATTTCATCAAGATACCTCAAAATTTACTCAAGTTATCGTGTTAACGGACGGACGGACGGACGGACGGACATGGCTCAATCAAATTTTTTTTCGATCCTGATTATTTTGATATATGGAAGTCTATATCTATCTCGATTCCTTTATATATGTACAACCAACCGTTATCCAATCAAACTTAATATACTCTGTGAGCTCTGCTCAACTGAGTATAAAAACACGCGCATAAATAAATCCACTCCAAATGTGCGTGCTTTCCTGCTGAAATGTAAATGCGCAGTATACCACGAAATTAGGGCATGCACAAAATTTGGTGTACGTAAATTCGTGGTATCGCTTTAAACGGTAATTTGAGGTTTATATTCAAATTTTTTTTTCTATTATCAATATTCATTCAAAACAATAGTAAAGAAGTTGAAATCTTGATACATTTTTTTTAAATTAAACGAAAAATTATTGAGTAAACAAATTCTATAATGCCATTATTTCGTTGAAATATTGTGCTTCGCAGAGCTTTTTGATTAAAATATTGACGAATAGATTAATAAAAGTGTACCATGAAATTACATCAAAATCTTCCTCGGGGGTTTATTTAATAACTAATATACTTAAAAAATATTATTTCTTATGAAATGTTTAAGAAAATATGAATAACATAAAGTATTATATTACCCTAATTTAGTGGTTACCACGAAATTAGATACATCACAAAAAAATTTTGTCCCTTATTTCGTGGGCTAGAAATATTTAAATTATCATCATAAAAAAAATTTACCGATATAATTTACATAATTTACAGGCTTAAAGAAATACACTAGACTCCTTAACACTTTACTTAAGAGGCCTCCTTTCAGCAAGCTCATTTTCCGAGCTTCCAACTTTATATTGCTTGATGTTTAATATTAGGTTTAATATTAAAAATTAGTAAAATATCAATTATTATACCATAAAAACCAATCTTTATTACGAAATTTTCAGTCTAAAGAAACACTCCCCCAATTCCTTGTTTGGAAGAAAAAATCGAAAAGCCACGAAATAACGTACTACCACGAAATTAGGGACACTTACCTTATACGAGCAGAATTCACAAACAAATGCAGAAACATTGCTTGTTTGTAGCCCGTGTTAGCCAGCGCGAGTCAAGTGAATGTGCTGCTACAGCAATAACCACTATGCCATTGCGTGAGCAATGCAATTCAAAATTTGAAGTTGAGTTGCAAAGCATGCTGTGATAATTTATAGCGGTAATCTAGCGAAATCTATTTTTTTGTGAAAGCTAAACCAATTCAAAGTGTAATTGTGGGTCGTAGAGAGTGATTGTGTTGCGATTTTAATTGCGTTATTGGTTTTGTACAGTGAAAATTAATTATTTAGGAACAATTCCTAAAAAACAAAAGACACTGTAATGGTAAGTATAGTTTTTCGTATAAACTAAATTTTTGAATATTCGCCGATATCTAATTGTGGACTTTTGGCAATTGATTAAAATAATACGTAATTTATTGATACTTCCCATTTATGTTACTGAGGAAGTTTAACAATGTCCGTGGAGAAAATGGAATGTGTTTAGTGCAAAAGCGCAGTTTGAACGTAAAGTGTTTCGTAATTTTGAGAAGAATATTTATTTTTCTTAAGAAAACTAGACTAGTTTAAACTTATGCCAGATATTAGTTGGGCAAAGCAGCTGAAAACAAACATGAACTTACAAGTTATAGTTTGAAATTCCATTTCCAAATGGCAGTCCCATTAAAATTTGCAATCATAAGAGCGTTATAAACCTCTTTATTTTTTTATGAATAAGGGGTTTAATGTTTGAAGAGGAGTAAGAATATTGTTAGTGCTTTTCCCACGCTTTGGCTGCAACAATTTATAAACTGTTCTTGATAAGCTGTGGAATCCTCGAATTTCTTATTTAAGTGTATACATGCTTTACAGACAGACCGCTAGAAGACCATTTTGTTTTACTTTCCAACTGCAAAAAAGAGTAAGAAAGATGCCGATAACTCAAATGCTCAACCCCAATTGATGTCCCATGAGAAACCCGCAAGTTCTGTCACTGAAGCAAACAATTCTATATGTCAAATGGAGAGTTCGCACGCTAGCATACCATATACCTCAAAAGCTGCACAACGTCAGCAAATTCTTTATGATCCAGTAAAAGTTTCGAACGACGTAGGTGATTATATAGGACAAAGAATCGACGATTACACAAAGAAATCTTTGCTTGAAAATCCTTTGGTTCATCCAGAAAATTATGCTTTTCCATTTTCAATGAGAATGGTTTCTGGCAGAGAGATTAAAAATTATATCACCCATAAGCATTTAAATGCTAACAAAGAATGGCTTGTACTATCCAATGTGAAAAAGAGCCTCTTCTGTAAATATTGCCCATGGTTCATGCCCCTAGATGGTGGCAAAATTTCTTTGGGAGCTCTCATAACTAAGTCACTAACAAATTTCAAGAACTTAATAGGAACCAGAAGCTATTTAGAAGTACACGCACAAAATATTTACCACAAAAATGCAATGGCTGCGGGAAAAGGACTTCTTGAGGAACCAACGTAACCCTCAAAGTAAATAGTCTTCTCAACAATAATTATCTTAGAGCGAAACAAGAGAATAGAGAAAAACCTATACGAATTACGAAGGTTATTATTTTTTTAGGAAGGCAGAGCATTGCACTCCGTGGTCACAGAGATTATGAGCCGTTGCTATTGGACCAAACTTCTAAGCAGAAGGAGGGCAACTTTAGGGCAGTGCTCAGGTTGATTCAGGTGACAAACTTCTGGAATCTCATCTCAATAGCACATCTTCGAGAGCAACATATATAAGTAAAGACACGCAAAATTAATTAATTGTTGCAGGGCTGAAATATTACAGACAATTTTGATGAGAGTGACTCGAGCTGAATACTACTCGCTTGTTTTTGATGAGTCTCCAGATCATTCAGGAAAAGCCCAGGTAATACATATTTTTACGTAATAATTAGAGAAAACCAGTGTCGTAATTTTGAAAATAATTTGAGGGAATGTATTTTTTAAATGAGTAATCGTTTTGCATACATTGCGGTTTATTCAAAATGCTTTTCAAATCAAAAAATTAACTTTTTATAAATTATTTTCATATAGAGTTATTAGGAAGAAGTATCCATACCTATTTCATACTGCATTTTCCTTGATAATTTGAATAGTAGCATGATTTGTTTCAGATCAATTTTTGACATTCCGAGTGTCCAGTTTAATTTTCTTTATGAATTTTAAAAAATACTTAATACTTATTAATATAATTTTTTTTGGCTTGGGTTGTTACAGGTTATTATAGTACTTCGATGTGTTGATTTTTCTGAAAAAGGACCTAGTATTACAGAGGACTTCTGCACGTTTTTGGTTGTTTTGATGAGCTATCCAAGAATACTACTGCAGATGCTGATGAATTTGAAGTAGAAGATGAAAATTCCTCGCCTACGACTGCTAAAGAAGACAACCAAACTGAGAGAGAATTATCTTTAACGGGAGTCGGCCTCGGGCAAATGGTTTTGAAGAAAATGTAGAAAATGGGACGTTAAATTGTGCGCATCAATAGGAACCGATGCGTGTGCCGTCATGCTGTCAGATTGCGGAGCCGTCAATGAAATCCGAAAAGGAGCAGAAAATGCTGTAGTAAGTCACTGTTTCTCTCATAAACTCAACAGCAGCATATCCAAGTCTGTAAAAGTACGAGTAATCGAGAAGATTTGCAGTACCATACTACAGATCGACAAGTTCTTGAAAGTCGTATCTTAAGCATGCTACAGTGTTATATAATTTACTTGGGGAAAAACTTGTTCAATTATGTCAAATACGATGGGTGCAACGTCATAATGCAGTCATTCAGTTTGCTTCGAAAATGCCACTGATTGTGGATGCTTTGACAAAAATAAGTGAGTGGAGGAACAGAGAAACAGATGGTAAAGCAACGTTTCTTACTGAAGCTGTGTTCAAGTTTGAATTCATTGTCGGGCTCTTCTGTCTATGTGATGTATTGTCTCTCACTCATTCACTCAGTGTTATACTCCAAAAAGAGTACATCAATTTGGCTAAAGCATCGACGATCATTGATTTGTTGCGCGTGTCGTTTCAAAATCGTAGAAAGACATCAGATCAAACCTTCAAGATTATTTATTCAGATGCAAAAAAATTGGCAGAATAACTAGATCTCGATGAGGGAAAACCAAGAACATCTAGCAGAAAAACAGGACGCGACAATTACAGCATACCAACTTGTGAAGACTACTACAGGGTCTCCGTATATATTTCTCTGTTTGGACAGTATCAGTGAAGATCTGAAGACTCGTTTTTCAAAAGAAGTTTTCTTCCGGAGAAAGTGTGTACTCTTAAAGCAAATGAAATTGAAAATCTAATCAGCTGCTTGATTACAAGATTCAACGGTCTTCTGAATTATGACAATGTCGTTCAACGGTTAAGGCTTAAGGGCGAGTTGAATCAGTGGCAAGTTCATCGGAAGCTACAGCAAAATTGTAAAGCAAATAAGTTGCCGACCTCTGCGTGGGCAACGTTAAAGCAATGCGATGTCGACATATATCCAATGATTTACGTTTTTCTTCGCATATTCTGCACATTTCCTGTGACAGACGCGAGCTCCGAACGCCCTTTTTCCGCCCTTAGCCGTTTGAAAACATGGCTCAGAACTACTATGCTACAAGAAAGATTGATCAGTTTGGCACTACTACATACGCATTTCGACATTGACTTCACACCTGAGAATGTCATTGACAGATTTGCGAAAATAGGACCACAGCGTCTTGTTTTATGATTTTATTTTTTTCAACAATTGTATCGTGTACAGAGTAAATATTGACTGTAATGACGTATCAATCTACATAGTAGTTTCTTATCACAAAATGGATTTTTACTAATTTTTAATTTTTCTTGCTTGGTCTACTATTTTACGTTATCACTATATATATTAAAAAAAAAATGTTTATTACGGCTCTGGATTTAAGGTATAATTTCGGATGCATGCCACCAAAATGTAGATCTTGATCAAAATTCACATCCAAGATTTTGGGGTATAAGACAGTCGGTAGCGTAGTGCCATTGACGTGGATGTTCAAAATGGTCGAAATTTGGCAGAATGGCTTCAAGTGTCTTGGCTACTGGCGATAGGAGAGATATTGGACGATAACAACCACCTGTGTTAGCTTGTTTCCCAGGCTATAATAGCGGATCCACCCTAGCCATTTTGCGGGGATGATGACGGTGGACAAGGACAGGTTGAAGACATGCTCTAGATAATTAAATCCCTCTTTGCCAAGTTTTTTAAGGCCTAGTTCTTTAGATGGTTTAGCATGAACGATAGCATCTTCAACCCTGTTTGGCGGTGATGGTAAATGGGGACACGCTGGTTTTAAGCTTGTGTACGCGTCTATTGGTTCGCCGTCTGACTTCGTCAAGCATAGAATGCTTGTCTTATTGTCGTCAGAAAGCGCTGGCGCATTTTTCGAACCTTACACCACTTTATCGACGAATGCGATGGATATTTTGTCGTTGTGCTTAGTTGGGTTCAACAGGGACGTTACGGTAGACCATAGCTTACCCACACCTGCAGAGAGGTTACAATTCTTTAGGTGCTCCCCCTATTTCGGCCGCTTGTGTTTATTCGTCAGCTGTCTGATGCGTTGGTTAATGTCTCTTATTACTCTCACTAGAGCTGCGGCATCCGCTGGAAAGTCTGGCCGGATTTGCGGAATTCTTCCGGAGGAAATAAAACGAGTCGACGCGAATTCGATGACTTTGCGGAATGCACGCCCCCTTGATGTGTATCAGTCGGAATTGGGAGAGCAGCGAAGCGATTGTCTGTGAACGTTTTGTATTCTTCCCATTTTCCCTTTTGAAGTTGGCGAAAGCGTATAATTTTATATATAATGATAATATATATATGAAAGAAGTATAATTTTAACAAGTATGAACAGAGGTAATATGAAAAGATTAAGAAAGTTAATTCAAAAATTATTCCAATTCGTGATTGAAAAACTTTTTTCAGTTTTAAATAAAAACCAATTTTATTGTTCTATTTGTTCTTCTTTATAAAATTTTAAAATTTAAACTATATTATCTTTGGTCTCCCAAATTTACATATTTGGTGAAAATAAACATCAGCTGACTTTTGTTTGCGAATACGCCATCTTGCATCATTGATCGTAGCGCTGTTACTGTCACGCATAAGCTTGTGTTAAACGCATCTATATGAAAAATGTCATTGTGTCACGGCCTTTAGTTTTTAGCTTGTGGCACATCTATTTTCACAGATAACTAAATATTAGCCCAAATATATTGAAACATTTATTTTTCCTCAGGAAAGTTTGCCTTGGAATAATTAGAAAAATTGAAAAGAGGGGCAGAGTGGAAAAAGGGGAGAATGGAATAAATAAGAACGGAAAAGGAGAGAGAAAGGTGGGGGAGAGGAGCAAAAAAAGAAGTATAGAGTAAAAAGAAAAAAAGTGTTAGGTGCGATAACCTCCAAAGAGATTATAGGCCGAGCTTCTTTTCCAATTTGCGTCGTGCTCCTTTTAATTTTTCTTACAAATTGGCGGGACGGGACCTACTTGCTTTATGCCGACTCGAACGGCATCTGCATGGCAGATGAGTTTTCACTAAGAGCTTTTCATGGCAGAAGTACACTCGGAGTGCTTGCCAAACATTGCCGAAGGGCGATCCTGTTGGAAAAATTTTCTTCTAACTGAAAAAATGTAGTTCTAAGATGTTTATGTTGCTTTGCCCGGGGCGTGAACCCGGGATCTTCGGTGTGGTAGGCGGAGCACGCTACCATCACACCACAGCAGCAGAAAGAACAAGTAAATTAAAACTAGCAGTAAAGACAAGAGAAGAGAAATAGAGGAAAACACAAAAACTATGGTCACTTTTCAAACACTATGTAATACAAGTCCACAAGAAATAGGGGCAGGATTTGTTGTGGTAACAATATATATAAGGTTTTGTTAATCATGACAGAATTCTTAAATAGTTTCGAAATTATTCTTCAAACAGTGCTGTAACAATCCCGAAAGCAATCTTGTCCAAAAACGATACCGAAACAGCTCTAGGTAACGCAAACAACCCTGAAATAATTCGAAAAAGATGCGAAATAGCACGAAAGTATTCCTAAAATGGTCAAATGATCCTTAAAACAATCTCCTACTAAAAATGATACGATTAACGGAAAAAGGTTTAAAACTATGACAACCAAGTTCGAAAAACCATCCCGCAAGGATATTTAAATACTCTTGATATATCGCTGTTACAATCCCTATTCGAAAAGTATTCTGAAATAAGCTCAGAAAAAATCATTAAATGGTATCGAAAAACGGTCCGGAAATAATTAACACTCGATCGAGAAATAGACCCTAGATCGAGAACAATAGCAAATAGCTCCCCAAACTCTCTCAAACTGTCCAACTTTCAATATAGAAACAAACCCGAAACAGTCCGAAATCGATCCCGAAAACAATGTCTGAATAATTCGGAAGCAGATCAGAGTTGATTTGAAATATTAATGGAGCTATATCACAATGGTAGCGGATTTATGTGGAAAACAAATCCGATATTTCCCTTAAAGGTCCTAAAAGTGTCCAAAAATAGACCAGAATGGAGCCCAAAAATATTCTGCAATTATCTTGAATGCAGGCTCGATTAATTATCAAAATGTTTCGCGAAAAGTTCCGAATCAAACTTTAAAAAGTTCCAAAAACGAAAACAAAATGATACAGCAATAGTTGGTAAGCAATTACGAATCAGTACCGGAAGGCAAGTCTGGAATGGTGCCGAAAATAATCGAAACTGGAAAAGACCCTAAAAATTAGCAACATTTACAGTAAATAGTTACAAAATGACCGTGAAATAGTTCCGCTAACCTAAGACGAAACGGTCATAAAAAAAGTCCCGTAAAAAAATCCGAAATTATTCCAAAATTCAAATATACCGATGATCTCGAAATACTCATCAACGATCTCGAAAATGACAAAATGCTCTCAAAAGCTCGAAATTGATTGACATATGAAATATGAAATCGTGCCTCAATGATCTCGAAAATGACCCTGTAAAAGTCTACAAACGTTTACGAAGTTGTTCACTGAAATGCCATGGGAATACTTCCTAATGATCCGAAAACAGTCCCAAAACGATCTTGAAATATCACGTCAATGCTCTCCAAAGGAATACAGAGAAAGTAAAAACTTTTTCCGGAACTACAAAACTATTCCCGAAATCAATTCGAGTATTCTCACAACTAAACTATACTATACGATCTTTACTCGTCATAAAATCTGACTTACCCCAGAATGATGTTGTGTGCACCTCCTACTCTTCCAAAAATGGAGGAGTTGGAAACGCAAATATTCACCCTGTGCAATCACTACACAAAATAGCTTTTCGAAATAAATCAAAATTTTTAAAAACGGTTCAATTACTAGTATTTTAATAAGTGTGTATGGGAAGATAATCTCCAGGATTCAACATCAAATAAAATTTTTAATTTAATACAACAAACTTCATAAATATACTAAAGAAAGTTCAGTGAGCTTACAATTTTCCCACAAACCACATAAAAGATCTGAATGTCTGGAGACAAGAGTAAAACTGCAACGGAATGAAATATAAAACCGCAAACGTATGGTCATGTATGCATGCACCACACACTTTTATGCACACCCACACATAACTGCACACAAAATTTGCCTAAGTGCGAACAAGAACAAGACATCCTCAGATGTTATTTAAACCATATGCGGTCGTATGCGTTGATAGCATAAATGCACAAATAATTTCCATATACAGCAGAGGGTGCAGTAGGAATATTAAAAAAAAGGAAAACTTAACAAACAACAAAGATATCTAGAAAATATAGCAAACAGAAAAATAGCAAGTAAGGAAGGCTAAGTTCGGGTGTAACCGAACATTACATACTCAGTTGAGAGCTATGGAGACAAAATAATGGAAAATCACCATGTAGGAAAATGAACCTCGGGTAACCCTGGAATGTGTTTGTATGACATGCGTATCAAATGGCAGGTATTAAAGAGTATTTTAAGAGGAAGATTGGCCATAGTTCTATAGGTGGACGCCTTTTCGAGATATCGCCATAAAGGTGGACCAGGGGTGACTCTGGAATTTATTTGTACGATATGGGTATCAAATGAAAGGTGTTAATGAGTATTTTAAAAGGGAGTGGGCCTTAGTTTTATAGGTGGACGCCTTTCCGGGATATCGTTATAAAGGTGGACCAGGGGTGACTCTAGAATGCGTTTGTACAATAAGGGTATCAAGCGAAAGGTGCTAATGAGTGTTTTAAAAGAGAGTGCGCCTTAGTTCTATGGGTTGACGCCTTTTCGAGATATCGCCATAAAGGTGGACCAGGAGTGACTCTAGAATTTGTTTGTACGATATGGGTATCAAATGAAAGGTGTTAATGAGTATTTTAAAAGGGAGTTGGCCTTAGTTCTATAGGTGGACGCCTTTTCGGGATATCTTTATAAAGGTGGACCAGGGTGACTCTAGAACTAGTTTGTGCGTTATAGGTACCAAATAAAAGGTGTTAATGAGTATTTTAAAAGGGAGTGGGCCTTAGTTCTATGCGTGGACGCTTTTTCGAGATATCGCCATAAAGGTGGACCAGGGGTGACTTTAGAATTTTTTTACGATATGGGTATCAAATGAAAGGTTTTAACGAGTATTTTAAAAGGGAGTGGGCCTTAATTCTATAGGTGGACGCCTTTTCAGGATATCGTTATAAAGGTGGACCAGGGTTGACTCTAGAATGCGTTTGTACATTATGGGTATCAAACGAAAGATGATAATGAGTATTTTTAAAGAGAGTGGGCCTTTTCGATATATTGCCATAAAGGTGGATCAGGGGTGACTCTATAATGTGTTTGTACAATATGGGTGTCAAATTAAAGGTATTAATAAGAATTTTAAAAGGGAGTGTTGGTAGTTGTATATGTGAAGGCGTTTTCGAGATATCGACCAAAATGTGGACCAGGGTGACTCAGAACATCATCTGTCGGGTACCGCTAATATTTATATATGTAATACCACGAACAGTATTCCTGCCATGATTCCAAAGGCTTTTGATTTCGCCCTGCAGAACTTTTTCATTTTCTTTTACTTAATATGGTAGGTGTCACACTTATTTTACAAACTTTTTTTCTAAAGTTATATTTTGCGTCAATAAACCAATCCAGTTACCATGTTTCAACCCTTTTTCGTAGTTGGTGTAGAATTATGGCACTTTTTTCATTATTCGTAATTTTCGATATCGAAAGAGTGGGCGTGGTCATAGTCAGATTTCGGCCATTTTTTATACCAACAGAAAGTGAGTTCAGATAATTATGTGAATTGAGTTTAGTAAAGATATATCGATTTTTGCTCAAGTTATCGTGTTAATGGCCGAGCGGAAGGCCAGACGGTCGACTGTGTATAAAAATTGGGCGTGGCTTCAACCGATTTCGCCCTTTTTCACAGAAAACAGTTATCTACCTAAAATCTAAGCCGCTACCAAATTTCGCAAGGTAAAATTTTTGTTCGACTTATGGCATTAAATGTATCCTAGACAAATCAAATGAAAAAGGGCGGAGCCACGCCCATTTTGAAATTTTCTTTTATTTTTGTATTTTGTTGCACCATATCGTTACTGGAGTTGAATGTTGACATAATTTACTTATATACTGTAAAGATATTAAATTTTTTGTAAAAATTTCAATTAAAAAAAATTTTTTTTTTAAAGTGGGCGTGGTCGTTCTCCGATTTTGCTAATTTTTATTAAGCATACATACAGTAATAGGAGTAACGTTCCTGCCAAATTTCATCATGATATCTTCAACGACTGCCAAATTACAGCTTGCAAAACTTCTAAATTACATTCTTTTAAAAGTGGGCGGTGCCACTCCCGTTGTCCAAAATTTTACTTATTTTCTATTCTGCGTCATAAGTTCAACGCACCTACCAAGTTTTATCGCTTTATCCCTCTTTGGTAATGAATTATCGCAATTTTTCGATTTTTCGAAATTTTCGATTTCGAAAAAGTGGGCGTAGTTATAGTCCGATATCGTTCATTTTAAATAGCAATCTGATATGAGCGCCCAGGAATCTATATACAAAATTTCGTCAAGATATCTCAAAATTTACTCAAGTTATCGTGTTAACGGACAGACGGACGGACGGACATGGCTTAATCAAATTTTTTATACTCAGTTGAGCAGAGCTCACAGAGTATATTAAGTTTGATTGGATAACGGTTGGTTGTACATATATAAAGGAATCGAGATAGATATAGACTTCCATAAATCAAAATAATCAGGATCGAAAAAAAATTTGATTGAGCCATGTCCGTCCGTCCGTCCGTCCGTCCGTTAACACGATAACTTGAGTAAATTTTGAGGTAACTTGATGAAATTTGGTACGTAGGTTCCTGAGCACTCATCTCAGATCGCTATTTAAAATGAACGATATCGGACTATAACCACGCCCACTTTTTCGATATCGAAAATTTCGTAAAACCGAAAAAGTGCGATAATTCATTACCAAAGACAGATAAAGCGACGAAACTTGGCAGATGAGTTGAATTTATGACGCAGAATAGAAAATTAGTAAAATTTTGGACAATGGGCGTGGCACCGCCCACTTTTAAAAGAAGGTAATTTATAATTTTTGCAAGCTGTAATTTGTCATTCGTTGAAGATATCATGATGAAATTTGGCAGGGACGTTACTCCTATTACTATATGTACGCCTAATACAAATTATCAAAATCGGAGGAGGTCCACGCCCACTTTTAAAAAAAAATTTTTTTTAAAGTAAAATTTTAACAAAAAATTTAATATCTTTACAGTATATAAGTAAATTATGTCAACATTCAACTCCAGCAATGACATGGTGCAACAAAATACAAAAATAAAAGAAAATTTCAAAAAGGGCGTGGCTCCGCCCTTTTTCATTTAACTTGTCTAGGATACTTTTAACGCCACAAGTCGAACAAAAATTAACCAATCCTTTTGAAATTTGGTAGGGGCATAGATTTTATGGTGTTAACTGTTTTCTGTGAAAACGGGCGAAATCGGTTGATGCCACGCCCAGTTTTTATACACAGTCGTCCGTCTGACCTTCCGCATGGCCGTTAACACGATAACTTGAGTAAATTTTGAGGTAACTTGATGAAATTTTGTATGTAGGTTCCTGAGCACTCATCTTAGATCACTATTTAAAATGAACAATATCGGACTATAACCACGCCCACTTTTTCGATATCGAAAATTTCGTAAAACCGAAAAAGTGCGATAATTCATTACCAAAGACAGATAAAGAGACGAAACTTGGTAGATGAGTTGAATTTATGACGCAGAATAGAAAGTTAGAAAATTTTTGACAATGGGCGTGGCACCGCCCACTTTTAAAAGAAGGTAATTTAAAATTTTGCAAGCTGTAATTTGTCAGTCGTTGAAGATATCATGATGAAATTTGGCAGGGACGTTACCCCTATTACTATATGTACGCCTAATAAAAATTAGCAAAATCGGAGAAGGACCACGCCCACTTTAAAAAATAATTTTTTTAAAGTAAAATTTTAACAAAAAATTTAATATCTTTACAGTATATAAGTAAATTATGTCAACATTCAACTCCAGTAATGACATGGTGCGACAAAATACAAAAATAAAAGAAAATTTCAAAATGGGCGTGGCTCCGCCCTTTTTCATTTAATTTGTCTAGGATACTTTTAACGCCATAAGTCGAACAAAAATTAACCAATCCTTTTGAAATTTGGTAGGGCCATAGATGTTAACTGTTTTCTGTGAAAACGGGCGAAATCCGTTTATGCCACGCCCAGTTTTTATACACAGTCGTTCGACTGGTCTTCCGCATGGCCGTTAACATGATAACTTGAGCAAAAATCGACATATCTTTAATGAACTTAGTTCACGTACTAACTTGAACTCACTTTATTTTGGTATGAAAAATGAACGAAATCCGACAATGACCACGCCCACTTTTTCGATATCGAAAATTACGAAAAATGAAAAAAATGCCATAATTCTATACCAAATACGAAAAAAGGGATGAAACATGGTGAGGTAATTGGATTGGTTTATTGAAACGAAATATAACTTTAGAAAAAACTTTATAAAATGGTTGTGACACCTACCATATTAAGTAGAAGAAAATGAAAAAGTTCCGCAGGGCGAAATAAAAAACCGTTGAAATCTTGGCAGGTATTACATATATAAATAAATTAGCGGTATCCAACAGATGAGGTTCTGTGTCACCCTGGTCCACATTTTGGTCGCGATCTGGAAAACGCCTTCACATATACAACTACCACCACTCCCTTTTAAAACTCTCATTAATACCTTTAATTTGATAGCCATATCGTACAAACACATTCTAGAGTCACCCTGGTCCACCTTTATTATGGCGATATTTCGAAACGGCGTCCACCTATAGAACTAAGGACCACTCCCTTTTAAAATACTCATTAACACCTTTCTTTTGATACCCATATTGTACAAACAAATTCTAGGGTCGCCCCTGGTCCACCCATATGGCGATATCTCGAAACGGCGTCCACCTATGGAACTAAGGATTACTCCCTTTTAAAATACTCATTAACACCTTTCTTTTGATACCCATATTGTACAAACAAATTCTAGGGTCACCCCTGGTCCACCTTTATGGCGGTATCTCGAAACGGCGTCCACCTATGGAACTAAGGATTACTCCCTTTTAAAATACTCATTAACACCTTTCTTTTGATACCCATATTGTACAAACAAATTCTAGGGTCACCCCTGGTCCACCTTTATGGCGGTATCTCGAAACGGCGTCCACCTATGGAACTAAGGATTACTCCCTTTTAAAATACTCTTTAACACCTTTCATTTGATACCCATATCGTACAAACGCATTCTAGAGTCACCCCTGGTCCACCTTTATGGCGATATCTCGAAAAGGCGACCACCTATACAACAACCACCACTCCCTTCTAAAACCCTCATTAATACCTTTAATTTGATACCCATATCGTACAAACAAATTCTAGGTCACCCCTGGTCCACCTTTATGGCGATATCTCGAAACGGTGTCCACCTCTGGAACTAAGCATCACTCCCTTTTAAAATACTCATTAACACCTTTCTTTTGATACCCATATTGTACAAACAAATTCTAGGGTCACCCCTGGTCCACCTTTATGGCGATATCTCGAAACGGCGTCCACCTATGGAACTAAGCATCACTCCCTTTTAAAATACTCATTAACACCTTTCTTTTGATACCCATATCGTACAAACAAATTCTAGGGTCACCCCTGGTCCACCTTTATGGCGATATCTCGAAACGGTGTCCACCTCTGGAACTAAGCATCACTCCCTTTTAAAATACTCATTAACACCTTTCTTTTGATACCCATATTGTACAAACAAATTCTAGGGTCACACCTGGTCCACCTTTATGGCGATATCTCGAAACGGCGTCCACCTGTGGAACTAAGCATCACTCCCTTTTAAAATACTCATTAACACCTTTCTTTTTATACCAATATTGTACAAACAAATTCTAGGGTCACCCCTGGTCCACCTTTATGGCGGTATCTCGAAACGGCGTCCACCTATGGAACTAAGGATTACTCCCTTTTAAAATACTTATTAACACCTTTCATTTGATACCCATATCGTACAAACGCATTCTAGAGTCAACCTGATCCACCTTTATGGCTATATCCCTAAATGGCGTCCACCTATAGATCTATGGCCCACTCCCTCATAAAATACTCTTTAATGCCTTTCATTTGATACACATGTCATACAAACACATTCCAGGGTTTCCCTCGGTTCATTTTCCTACATGGTTATTTTCCCTTGTGTTGTCACCATAGCTCTCAACTGAGTATGTAATGTTCGGTTACACCCGAACTTAACCTTCCTTACTTGTTTTCGATACTGATGATTTTGATATATGGAAGTCTATATCTATCTCGATTCCTTTATACCTGTACAACCAACCGTTATCCAACCAAAGTTAATATACTCTGTGAGCTCTGCTCAACTGAGTATAAAAATGAATAGAAAAAGCGCGAAAGCGTTAAGAATTATTCTTGCATTTTTCGGTTTGTGGTTTCTGGTTTCCTGTTTCGATTACAACACTGCAGAAGTAGTAATAGCAACAACAATAGTAACAAAATATATTATATGTAGTGACAACAACAACAATCATGATGCTTATAATAACATCTCACTTCCGTTTTGGAGCCAATTTGTTGGTTTTGTTCGTAATTGTAGTTTAAAAGCCCTGCAGTTAAATTCTGAAAGGGTAAATAGATATCTCCTTACATTTGTGTGATAAATAAATAAAAACAAAAAAACAACAGCAACAACAGTGCATGCCCACATATATTAAATTGTACGACTACACATACCGTTCGGCTACTTTGCCAACAAAAAAAGAAGATATTTGTACAGCTCGTTTTGTGGTTCCTAAAATTGCAATGTGAGCTCTGTGAAAATATTTTACATTGAAAGTCAAATATGAGCTGTACGTATAAAATTTGTAGACATTAGCATAGATAAACATCGCTATATTTGTAAAGCGTGAACAGAAGAATAGCAGTGGCAGTTTTTATCAAGCTTCGTAAAATAAATTCTTTCTTTTTTTTTCAATATTTTAGGAACAAATTTTTATAAATTTTGTGGCCTCAACTATTCAAAACCATGATGCAATTACAAGGTGACTGACGTTGGCAGCTTCTCTTTCTAATCCGCCATCTTGACCTCCCACTCTGAAACTCAATTTGCCTCTTTGCGAAACTGCTTCTTCATTCAGAGGAAAAATTGTAGTAAAAACCATTCAAATCAATTTTTCTGGAAAAGTATGCAACGACATCACTTTTTTCTCCAATTCTATTTTGAGTTGACTTTTCTATAACTCAAATGCGTAAAAAATCTTATATTAAACGAAATTGTTTGAATTTTAATATTTCTGTCGAAAATAATGGGAAGATGTTTTTTAATAATAATTCTAATACATGTTTTAACTATTTTATGTTTCTGCTTAACTGCTGTTTCAGGATGCACGTTTTGCAGCTCAATAGCAAGGGCTGACTTTGGCTATGACGAGATAATGACCCGTTTTGATATTGATCCTCGAATCCTGCGCATATCAAAAAGAATTAAAGCATGTGCCTTCCGCGTGTCCCGACATGGTCGATCTGGCTGCGTTGTTTTATATGTCTGATGTTTGGCAGCGTAGATGAACACAACATTGAAGAACAATGTATACATTTCACCTCATTATAGCGAAACATTCAAATAGAGCCATGAATCCAACTATCTGCACCCGAACAATTTCCTTAATGCACACTGCAATAAACATCGCATGATGCTGCTTCCATCGCATCCTTCAATAATTCTCTAATTCAATACAAATGTGTTTTTATGTAATAGTTGCCTATGCACCTCAAAACTCGCTCTGCAGGAAAAAGTGTTAAAGCTCATACAGGTCATAACTATACCTCTTTCGATGTTGCTGTAGCGATAAGGACACTCCTCGAAGGCCTTGGGGAGTGTTATCGAGTTGATGGTCCTTTGCCGGTTGCAGATCCGGTACGTTCCGGTACCACCTCTGGAACGATTTGTTATGGCCACATGGGACCTTCTAGGCCATTCCGCCCTCCCACCCCCTAGATCTATGTGGAGTTCGGGGTCGCCAGAGCCTCGGCTGTTAATGAAACAGGATTCGATGTATAGGTGAGGTTGACAGTTGGGTTTGGAGAAGCTATATATTACTCTGGCAACCCCTGGAAAGGGTTGCGGTACACAACCCTTCAATCTATTTGGTATTTTAGTCGCATCATACGACAGGCATACCTACCGCGGATATATTCTAACCCCCTAACCCGCTGGATTATCCTTCGATACTCGCCGTCGGCATCACGTGCTTGACCATAAATCTTCGGGAAAACTTCTCTCAACACTCCAAGAGCCATCTTCTCTCGACTCCGTCAATGATTCCCGAGCCATAGAGCACGACAGGCATGGTGAGTGACTTCTACAGAGTGATTTTTGTTCGTCGGGATGGGTCTCTACTTTTCAATTGCCTACTCAGTTCAAAATAGCACTTGTTTGCCTAAGGCATTTTCCGATTAATTTCTAATCTGACATTGTTTTTTCTGTTAATGCTGGTTTAATATAGACGAAATCCTTTACAGTGTCGAAATTATACCCGTCAACAGTGACGTGGCTGTCAAGGTGCAAATGGGCCGATTATTTCTTGGGTGACAGCAAGTACTTCGTATTGTCTTCATTTACCACGAGAACCAATCCGTTAAGTAAAAAAAGAAAAAAAATTGTTTCTAAAGTACTTTGAGCTGGCTTCCACAATTTCGTTATGGTAAACAAGTATATATATGGCGGCAATCGCAGTGACCTATATTCACTTTTTATTTTTATAAACAAAATAGCAGACCCGGCAGACGTTGTTCCGCCCTAAATTTGGTGTACCTGCATACATTTTAATAAGCTTTTTCCATCTAACTCTTCCCTCGCCCCTCTACACTTTTTCCTAATCTTTGTATTCGCTCCTCCCTCCGTATTTTTCGCTTCATCTATCTCCATTTGCGTCTCATTCTATCTCTTTCTCTGTCTCCTCCTCTCTTTTTTCCTCTCTCAAGTTTTTCTCATTCTTCTTCATATCTTATTGCCAGTCCCAGAGGATGTATTTTGTTCCAGTCCCATTCCGAGTCTCAGTCCCACTCCGACTCTCAGTCTCAGTCCCAGTCCTAATCCCAGTCGCAGTCCGTCTCTGGTCTACCTCCCGGAAAAAAGCATCGTAAATACTAATATAGGCAAATTTATATACCAAATTTCAGGCAAATCGAATAGGACGTATGTAAATAGGTATGTGGGTATTATTAATTCATGTTTTTATTTCAGCTTCGCTTGCATATTTATCAGTTTTTCTAGGTTGATGCGACTAAATTGAATATCACAATGAAAATTACTTTAAAGCTCTCAGCAACAGTTTTCATTTGATATCCACAATACACACACATCCTAGGGTTATCCGGGTCCATGTTTTGGCCTATATTTCGAGACCCTAGTCACCCAGCGGTGTAAAACTTACTCTGTACTAAAGCACACATCAACAGCTTCAATTTGATACCCATAATGTAAAAACACTATCTTGGCGTTCCCGGGTCCACGTTTTGGCCTATATCTCCAGACCATGTGCGTCGATCCTGAATTTTCTTTGCTATAAACCTCACGGAGCCCGAGACCCTTCCAACGAATGCAAATCTGCCGTGGAAATCTGCTCGTGCGTTCTGGAGTTATAGCGTCAGGAAGGAAAATCCGACTTATTTTTATATTATAGATTATTAATTATTATTAGATTTGCTATATGAAAGTACTCGATTTAATACTGTTTCACAAAGCGGCCTCTTCTGTTCTTCCCCTTTCTCTCCTCATTCGTATTAATTCGGTGCTTTCAAAATGAGCTGTCACTATATAGACCACCTTGTCGTTATTGCATCATGATTCAAAACAATCTCGAAAACTTTTTCGAAAAAATTCCACAATTTTTGAAAATCTCGACAATTTCATTTGTAATTCTCCATTTTATTTTGCTTTGTTGTCAAATCAATTTCAGTCAAGTTCAATTTATAGATACGTAAATTATTTTCACTGATTTAATTTTTTTTTTGTTTTTTTTTTTTTGAAAGGCGTTTTATATTTTAATCCTAATTTGTTTTCTTATACGGAAGAACATCTAATACAACTCATAAATGTTATACTCCTATATTGCTAATAGAAAATGCTCGCAATGTGTTTTGAATTCGAAATCAAAATAAAGCAGCCTATAAAATGTTTGTGATTGTAGCAGCATAAGTGTGACAAGAAAGCATTTAAATTCAGGTACATTCGATTATTAAATACAAAAACAAAAACGTTTAAACCGAAATATATTTATTGGCACTCTGATATTTGGGAATGTACTTAGCCTTTTGTAGCAATACAGGAGTATTACATATATGAATACATCCTTTGGAAAAAAATTATCAAAAATCAATTCAACTTTTTAAAGACCCGCAATTTGTACTTCGTTTGGCTGAAGCTAATTATTTGGAAATTTTGAGGTTTTTTTGCAAATAATTTCGTGATTATTTTCTGGATCATTTCATAACCAATTTTAACTGTTTTCGTAATCATTTTAAGACTATTTTCAGAACCGTTTCTAAATTGTATTCGAGATGATTCTCGACATTTTCGGGATCGTTTTCAGAATTATTTCGAATTATTTTTGAATTATTTCCGGACTAATTCTGAATAAAGTTTGGGATTTTATGGATTATTTTGGGACAATTTCTGTGTCATTCTGGCTCGCCTTTCGAAAATATTTCGGAACTAGTTCTGGATTATTTATAATTAGAAGTAGTCCGTTTTGGAATCATTTCGGCTTATTTTCTGGATATGCTCTTTAATGTCTGCTGATCATTTTAGAGCGATTTCCGGGATATTTTCAATACTATTTGGATATAACTTTGGTATTGTTTCATATGGTATGATGTAGTCTTTGAGCTAATTCGGGATACAATCCTGAACTTATGAGAACCCTTTCAACGTTTTTTCGAAAACGCTTTCGAGGTTGGTTTGCATTGTTTCAGTTGGAAAGTTTACAGATAAAATAAAAGATAGCCTTCGAATATATTTTAGGCCGTGCTTATATAGTAATTGAAGTTTTTTATTGAAAAATCAAAAATAAAAAAGTAATGCATTAATTGAGAAAATTTCCTAAAAATGTCACTGCTATTTTCGTGCTTACAGCTGTAAATATATTAGTTTCATATACATATTACTCACTTCCTTGTCGTATTTTCTTTACACCATATTCAGGATCATACCAATTCGATGCTTCGTTCGTCTTCGCATGCGCACCATTCTCATGACTATGTAACATATTTCTGTACTTTTTAGCTTTTTTCGCATCTGTCATTACACTTTTGGGTTGTACCGTGACGTTTTCTATAGTTTCCTCACTATGTACATCACAACTTTTTGGCATGCTGATTACCTTTTTCGCGTATAGTTCGATAGCAAGGGGGTCTTTAGTATGCTGAAAGATAAACGAGGCCATACTATAAATTTTCTAAAGTAGAGTCGTTAAATTACAAACAAATTTTTATTTTTGAATATTTGATTAAATTCTGCATCATAAGCAGCTGAGTCCATTCCAATATAACAAAAGCTATTAAACAAAAATGACGTTTTTTTTTTAAATAAAGCAGTTTTTGTGTTTGTTCGCTATGAACCCAACGTTCAAAAACGCGTTTAGCGATAGCTAAACACATCTCTTTCATCAAATGGTGAAAAAGGTCAACAATCAATAGCATATATATTAGGCCAGGTCGATTTGTGGGGAGGTAAAAAAATCGCCCATTGCTCTGTGAAAATCATATTCTATGGATCAAAATAAGAAACTTTGCCGAAGGAACCATACCTCTAAAACGAATTCTGATGTCCCCCCCTTTGGGTCGTAGGGGCAAATTTTGAAAAATCCAACTTTGAAATGCCTATGTTTTTTCTTTTTGGAGTTTATTTTTCTCTTTAGAAATTTATTTAGTCAGAACATATGTAAATGAAAAAATTTATTTAACTTAGTAATAGAAAAGAAATTAAAAAAAATTATTAGAAATTAGCGTTTTTACAACCCTTTTAAAACCAAGACATCACTGTGACACAATTGCAGATCGTAAAATTGCTTGTGTTGTTTTTTTTAAGCCACCACAAAACGCAGCAGGTAGAATTGACATTGCCCTTACCCAAAAGTTCGACCCAAAGGGGAGGACATCAGATTTCATTTTAGAGGTATGGTTCCTTCGGCAAAGTTTCTTATTTTGATCCCTAGAATACGATTTTCACAGAGCAATGAGTGATTTTTAAATCGACCCGCCCCAATATATATCAATATCACAGAGTGGTCCAACACGGATTGTGTTGGCGCTGTGGTATTTTATTGAACAGCCAATAATCGCGCTCTGCATTCATCGCACAAGCGTTGCTAGTATCTCCAAAGCAGAGCTGTTAGGAATGTGGATGGTATGTTGCTCCATTATAGAGAGTTCTTTGATTGGCCATGAGCTATGCGAATACTCTGACTTTAGATCTTATAAAGCGGTCAGCAACTGTAAGACGACTATGCTACTTATTTAAGTACCTTGATAACTGTTATATTGACGGCAAAAAAAAAAGCGGAACGGTATATCGTTACACACCACTGACGCAGAAGTGGTTCTTAGCAATAGTAACAGACAATAAATATGTATATAAAAACCGGTATTCGAAATTCGTTCTCAAAGGAACCGCTATGATCCCCTAACAAACCTTGCTTTACCAACGGAAAAGAAAAAGGAATTTAAGACGTCGGTCTCGGAAAGCGATATTTTCAATTTCAGCCTCAATTATAGCACATTGGTAATTTGGCTTGCGCTGGAAAAAGATTGATATTCTTTTCAGCGGGTGTAGGAGGTTAAGGGGTTTATCATATTCCCATTTGAGGCATGCCTGTCGTAAGAAGCGACAAAAATCCTCAGATGTAGAAGGTTCGACATGGCCATATCCCTACAGAAATTGTCGGGCTGGTGCCTTATTAATGCTTATTTCTTAAACGTGCCAGATCAATTTCCGATAAAGGACCATCTCATAGGTAAAACTCCACAAACTTTCGAGGACTGCTTTTATAGCTACTGGAAGAAGAATAGATGTGTATAGAAATTGAAGACAATGCAGGAAAAGTCACCAGAAGCAGTACTTGGTCCCGGCTTCTTCAACCAAGATAATACAGCAAATTAAGGGAAGGCGTATTTTCAATTTTTATCGATGTTTTAAAGACGAGTTATCGTTCTGTTATCAACGAGATATGGACGAGTTATCGATTTTTATAGAAGTGGTATATTTTTAACATCGGCGTATTCCCGGTTTACTATAGCAAAGTTATCGATCATTTATCACAAATTTACGGTTATCTTGAAGAACGTTATCAACTTGTTATCAAAACCACATTGATTTGTTATGTAAAAACTATCGATATGTTATCGATTTATTTTCGAAAAGTGTTTGCTGATTATTCAAAATTTATCGGTATATGTTAATAAATTTATCAATCTTCTATTAGAAAGTTATAGATTCGTCATTGAAAAATTATAGACTTGATATCGAAAGGTTATCAATTTTTTATCGGTTTTCTACCAATTTGTTGTGGGCCTTTTTATCAACGAGTCAAAGGTTTATAATGAAGCAAATAACAAAGTACCATTTCATCGGTAATGCTCCCAAAACCTTCGGGGACTGATTTTATAGCTACTAGAAGAAGAAAATATAGGTGTAGGGACTGGATCAAAGGGGATCGCACAAAAGATCACGACAAGCGTTGCTTGGGTCTGGCCTCTGCGGCCAAAATTACACAACAAATAAAGGAAAGGCACCTTATCAATTTTTTATCGAAGTCTTAACTACGAGTTATCAGTTTGTTATCGAAGAGAGGAAGACGAATTATCGATTTTTTATAGAAATGTTATGTTCTTCCTATCGGCAAGTTCCTCGTTTATTATCCAAAAGTTGTCGATTTATTATCGAAAAGTTAATGAAAACTTTTCAAAATATTATCGATTCGCAAAAAAACTTTATCAATTTTTTATCGAAGAAATATCGATTTTTAAAAAAAAAACTATCGATATGTTGTTGATTTGTTTTCAAAATGTTATTAATTATTTATCAAAAAGATATAGATTTATTATAAAAAAGCTATCGATATTTTATCAGAAAGTTATCGATTTGTTGTTCAAAAGTGAGCGACTATTTATTGAAAAGCTATTAACTTGATATCGAAGAGTTATCGATTTCTTATCGGAGTGCTAGCAATATGTTATAATTGCCAACTCATAGGCTTGTAACGAAACAGATATCGACACCACTTAACTTTGAAATAGAGCACGCAGCTGTATTCCGTCCGTCAACAGCATATAACAATAAGAAGCCAATAAGAAACCGATAGCTCGGAGATAATAATTCACTATCGATAATACACCCAGCCTAAGGGATTAGTTTTCAATATCTGATAAAGTTACGTCTGTTGTGGTTTAATCCAAGCCATGGGCGAGCTCTAGTTAGAGATGGAGTCATATTGTTTTTTGTCAGATGGCTTGTAGGTTTGTTTATTCCTTTCACATAAGACTGAGCAGTACCATTTCCGACAACCTCAGCTACTAGTTCAAATGTTACAAATTTACAGTGAAACAATTTTTCAGTAAAGAAATTGACATTAGTTTTCTAGAGATGCTTTTACACAATGTTAGGCCTCTGCCAGTCAAATCGCAGAAACTAGTTTCATCGCATTGTGAAAGATCTCGAAAGGAACTCGAACCTTCGTCGATAAATTGAAATCTTTACATTTGGAAAAAATATTGTGGGGTTCTGAAAAATTCGAGTTACCCAGCAGCGCACTATCATAATTATGAAATAATGGATAACACAGGAGGAGCACCTCTGTATTACCTGAAAACCCAGATTTGTCGACAAACTTTAAATGCTTTCGTAAAAATTCCTTCCCAGAGTTCTACTACCTCGTTACAGAGACCACTTACTAACCATCAGCATGGTATTCAGACCACACACTCTATTATAGTATCTTACCTACCTAGAGTGTAGTATCTTATCATAAGTACCTATCATCATATAGAGGTCAAAGACATACTTTTGAACGTTCTTCCACTTTACCAAATAGCCTTACCGCCTATGCGTGAACTAAGGATTTGGTAGTACAAGCTATTACCGTGTAACTTCATATTTGCTTGTACACAAAACAAATAATAGCTTAGGTGCAGTAACAAAGCTTCACTGCTGCTTGTGACTCTTCTCCCTCTGTATCTCTTCTCTATAAGCTCTCTTCCTTTACTTACCAAAAAGTAATCACGATTATATGGTATATCCTCTATGCCAACTTCCAATGAATTGTGTATTAAATCACGCAATGTACGAATAATTTTTGGTTTCTCCATTTGTAAGGTACCAACAATACTGGCGCAATAAAATTGATAGATGGCAAAGGCGCAAAGTAGACTGGTGATAACGATGCAGCGACCCGAAAAGAAATTCGTCGAAAATGTTAAACCTACATAGAGTGGATGATGTGTTAAAACGCGTACTCAAAGAATAAAGATAAATCGTATGAATGAGAAAAAGAAATGAGCGGATTAAAATGTGCAGCATTCAATATCAATACAGCACATACATACATATGTACATACATAGATGGAATGTAATTAGAAATGTTAAGGAAAAAAAGTTAAAAAGCTGTCCAAACAAGTTCATTCGAAATTCTGTGAGATGTTTTATGCATCACTGAAAAGGAGAAAAGTTTGCTTCTGAGAAATGTTATATAACAAATGCATGTCAGTGATGATAATTACGAATTTGTATTAAGGCTGGGTGCGAGTTCGCCTAAATTTTAGGTACCTAAACTAATATTCCACTGGAACTTTCCAGCACTGCAATAATTTAGGAAAAAGCTGTCAAAACTGTGCGAGTTGATTTGATAACCTAAATTTTTTTCATGCTTAAAAAGAACAGAGGTCAATTAGGGTCCGCGGTAAGTACCTATCCCAAGATAGCAGTTCAAGAAAATGCAGTGGCTCCGTTTTATAAGGCTTTTTTCGGACGTAGTGGAGCACGTGCACAATGACCTTTTTCACAATCTCGAATTCAATACCAGTGCGCTCGGCTGCCAAATATGTTCACATTGCGGTCCATATTTAAGAAGGATCCAATTCTTGTGTCGCCAACATCAGCTTGAACAAAATTGAGCTCACCATCACGTACAATTGATCTGACCTTAATCGCAGCTGAGATCATCGCTCTATGGTCTATGATTTACTTAAATTGAATGGAAAAGAGCCATTTATTTGCATATACAATATTGAAAAATCAATATTTTTGTTTTTGAAATTTGACATTTGAATTTAAGTTGAAAGGTATGCTCATAAAAATTCAAAATTTTTATTTTGCACTGCCTTACCGACAGTTTCCAGTGATTTAGGTTTTTTCTCTATTTAGGTAGCAATTTAAGCAAACTCGCACACAGCCTAAGTACTAAATAAGTTGAGAAATGCACTTATTATGTCAACTTTCCTGTTTTGGTACCACTGAATGAGCTAAAGCCCTTTTCCCCTCAAAAATGTAAGAAATTTAACAAATTTGTCCCTCTCAATTCGTTGAACGATCGTCGACAGACTATCTTTGCATTAAGAGAAGGCACCGAGCGGCCTCCTTTACGGCTGCTAATTTCACCTGAAAGGCGCTTCAATGGTAGCGCCTGAACTTAAGCAAAGTAGACACCACTGTCACGTGAAGACTGATGGTCGACAGTAGATATATCGCTCTAATCGCGTCTCACTGGGACTCTACTGGAAAACTTCTAGTCTAGAGGTAGCGACGTTGTAGCATAAAAATAGCTTCGAAAAGAGGGCTGTACCTTGAAATCATAGCCTTTAAAATCTGAGCGGTACTGTATTTCGATTGACACCGCCATTTGGAAGCAGAGGAAGTTGGAGACAAACATAGAGTTTAGAGCGACAGCTGGAGGATGACTTGAGATTTCTTGGTGCTACGAAATGACAGTTATCGCGAAGTTCGCTGCCAAAATTAAAAAACAATAGTCAAAACCGCATGTTGTCATGGTCAAATATAATTCGTGGTCAGAACTATATTCTGTCTTACCGTACTACTACTTCCTTGGAGTTTACCATTCAAATCTATAAAGAGAAAGTTGAGCATAGCTTCCAGAGCCTTTGCGAATATTCACAGAATAGAGGTCAGTTGTAGAATTCTTGGTTCTGTTCATCTTTATGTGGTACTGTGGACACGTACATAAATAGCAGTCTTCCAGATAAGATTGGATTGACCTTCTCGTTAGAAAAAGCATCAGAAGTACTATGACTGGCCGATATAAATCAAAATTAGTGAACGTGTAGCTTATTTCTGAAATGCGCGCCCAGAAGTCCTTCTAAGGTTTTTAAAAAGAAAGGGCATAAATATAAGTGTCCTAAAGTCACTCAGCTACACAAGCGTATTAGGTTGGTTCCCATATAGATTTCCATCAGAATTGAACAGGAAATTTCAAATATAATTCATTGTTGCGCAAAATGATGTTAGGGGCTCGGAGATTTAATTGTGGTTATGCGCTACAGCATCGACGAGCTTCTAATATATCGCCACTGTACGACGCCCACCATGTGGCCTTCCGATGTTTACACAAACGTCTCCCTAAGGCTTTTAAATGAGAGCTCACCAGACTGTAAGGCCTGAAGTCATGCATTTTCCATGCGAAGTTCTTTTGCTTTTGCCTGCTTTAGCATGAATACTACTATTTCTACGTCTATCCCCGTGAAATATAGCAGAGTCTCAGGAATGCCTTTTAAATTTCCACCAGAGTTGGAAAACAAATTTCACATAACATTTGTTGTTCTGCAGAAAGTTGATAGGGGGCTCCGAGATTTAAAAGGTTGGAATAATTTTTGGTGAGAAGTTGCAGCTGTTAGTGGTTGTATATTGCAGTCTGAAAGAACTTCTAAAATCGCTAGATAACGCCTATATTTTGGCTGGCTTTTCGATGCGCACACATAAGTCTCTCAAAGGGTTTTCAAAAGAAAAAGTGATAGTCATTCTTTTCAGGCCTATATGAGCATGAAGGCTAAAGTTACCTCAGTTTATTCTTGCGGAATGTGGCTGAATTCAAATATAATTTATTGTTCCAGAAAAAAGATGTTAGGGGCTCGGAGATATCAATGGTTATATAAATGCTAAATGGAGTGGTAGCTGAGCAGAAGTTAGTAGATTTTAATGACCTTGTAGTGCAGCTGCTAAGATTTCTAACATTTCACCGCTGAATGACGCCTATCTTCTGTATGTCTTTTCCATGCAGCTAGATGCAGTTTGGATTTTGAAGCCGATCGTACGTGGTCTGTTGGCCACCGAGTTGCCTAGCATATGTGTCCGAGGCCTCTATACCCGACGGTGATATCAATTTTTTTTTTCGACTGCAACGTTTTGAGACATATGTGAATTTTCCCCAAAAGTCGGGAAAAAAACTACGATATGAAAATTTATTCTCAAATCAAGAAAAAGAAGCGTGAGCACCAAGTGCTTGTGAATCCAAAAACAAATGTTTTTTAAGTTAACTAGATCACGCCCAGTTGTTGAAGTTAGCCCATAATACAGGTAACTTTACCAGAAACAAATTGTTTAGGTTTTTTTTTTTGGGAAGAGCTTCATCGGCTTCTTATCGGTAACAAGTAATAGCGACAAGTTATTGTTTTATCACCGACTTGCTATCGATAGCGATTTATTATCGTCAGGCTATTGGTTTGTTATCGGCTAGTTATCAATTTGCAGCAGATGTGTCATCTTATATTGAAGTTTTATCGATATCTTCGTTACAACAAACAGTCGAGTCGTCGATAATACGTCGAAAAAAATTAATAACACACCGAAAATAATTCGATTACTTTTCGATACCGAACAATAGATTTTGATGGAATATCGATAACTTTTCGATATCACGCCGATACAAAGTGGGGAATACTTCAAAAAGAAATGGATAGCTTTCGATACGGAATGATAGGTTTTTGTTAACAAATCGATAACGTTTCGACGACAAATGTATAAATTTTAAGTAATATACTGATATTTTTTCGTTAAAAAATCGATTGGTTTTCGATAAAAAATAGATAAGTTTTCGATAACTCTTCGATAACTGCATGACAACAAATCCATAACTTCACGAAAGCAAATCGAAAACCCAATTGATAGCAAATCAAAAACAAACTGATAACTTATCGGAAAAATATCAATAATTCACCGATAGCTTCTGTTGTCGATAGCAAAAGTATAACTCTTCGAAAGTCAGTCAATAAGACGTCCTTCCCTGTATCCTACTTACTTTCAAATGCAAATATTGGTATTTTTTGCGGTTTTTTTTTTTTCTAATCCCAAATAAAAATATTGAACGTGGATATTTTCGAATGAAACTTTAGAGAGAGTTGCCAGAACACTAAGAGCTCCATAAGCAAATCAAATAAACTAAGAATGTTCACTTCTTTAACAATGTAGTATGTATATGTATAATTTCTAACTGTTATGTAATTTCTAACTGTTATGTATAGTTCTCAGCTGATGATTTTTATTCTGTAGCTGAGCAGTTTTAGATCTCGACGCTTAACAAACCTCCGCCTATCAACAACTCGGCAAAAACAAATCCGTGCGTCGTGCGGATGCGCCCCTCGCGCCGGTAGGGTGGGCTTTGGAGGGTATTAATCCGTTGGGTATTATTATTATTTTTTTTATTATTATAAATTGAGCAAACATTTGCATTTGCTACTAAGTGGCAGCCCATCAGTTTGCTACATCTATAGTGTCAAAAAAAAAAAAAACAAGTCGTATTAGGTATATTGTTTTTCTGATGCATAGTATGGTACTGCTAGATAATTCGGCAAATTGTACCAAATACATAAACAATGTTTATTAAACATAGTACCAAAATTCTCTGCTACCAAAAAAAAACACTAATTATACCATAATTTTCATTACTGTTGAAGTGCTTTTTAAATTTTTTATTCTCATTTCTATTTCGTTTCACTAAAAGCGAATTCGCCTACATACTAGAGCTGCAAAAGTATCGATATTCGGCTTACTCGATATTTAAGAGGGAGGGTATCGATATATGTATATAGTAATATCAAGTATATATCAGACATTTATGTAAATACAATATGTAAATGTATATATATATTTAATATTGTCTTCATAACTTCGAAACTATCATAAAACATTCTGCAAAGTTGTCCGCGATCGCAGCTTATACAGCGAGACGAGGGTATATACAAAGTTACAACACCCTTTGTCATACACTATGGGAAAAGGTCGAACGTCTGCGGTGACTAAACCCTAGTAGGGTGCTGTCAAAAGCCTTTTTACATGATGATGGATCTTTATATGTTTTTTTCATATAAAAATCAATCTTATTTGGCGAGCTATAAATTTGCAGTTGTATGCGATCGTTCTAGATGGTGAAACAAATTGGACGTATTACCACTAGTTTTATAACATTTTTTGCAATAGTGGCATATTGCAAAAGTATTAATGATTTTGTCAAAATGGATACATATACGAATACATGTATATATGTGTATATAATATGAAAAAATATAACGTACTTTTCACATTGGACTTTTTCAGAATTTTTCAATATTCAGAGCCACCAACTTGTTAGGTATTCATCTAAAATAAACACAAATCTGACATGTTTTATTTGTCTCTTACCTAGGTTTAAGACGCTGGTAATTCTGCCTCTAGAAAAAGGAATAAGAAATGGGAAAACAGTACTCGATATTTAGAAAAAAAACATCGATAATCGCACCATGAACCTAGTATTCTATGTATCGATAATTATATCGATACTTTTGCAATTCTACTACATACACAACTCAATCAAACCAGCTTACTGTATTAATGTTCATCATACTACACGTAGTTCTCACAGTACATACATTCTTACATAAAAGTACTTTCAAATTACGAATGCAATAATTAGCAATATTGAAAATTGCACACATGCACTTAAGCATACTTTAATGCACTCACTTATTCATGTACAATTACAAACATACTGCACTGCAACAAAAATCTACAGCTCTCAACGTGAGTACAATTTATCAAATTCTTGGAAAAGTAGAGAAATTACTTGCATTTGTTAAGTACATAAATAAGTACAAAATCATTGCTAGAGTGCGTACGAGCGAATGTATGTATGTATGTACTTGAATTTTTAAGTACCTAACACATATATCCACGAACGGTAGCAACAAGACATCGACAAAGTAGGAAATGGAAACAGCACCTTTTCGACCCACAAATATTTGACATTATCTGGAAGGACGCCATAGTATGAGAATCGCATGCGGAAGACCAGTCGGTTCAAATCACTAAGTTGCTATGTATGGCATGTGATGCTGCCATGCCCAGAAGTCGCGGAAAAGCACAGCGCACTCCGGTATATTGGTGGAATGACGAAATTGCGGAAGAGCGTAGAAAATGCCACAGAGCACGAAGAATAGCGCAGAGGGCACGCTAATCACCACGATATGCAGAGCTACACAGCACCTATGTCGCATAAAGAAAGGCACTTAAAAATGCCATAAAAAAGAGCAAGAAGTTATGCTTTAGGGAAATGCTGGATAATGTCGACCTAGATCCTTGGGGATCAGCCTACAGAACTGTGATGGCCAAAGTTAAAGGACCGATATCACAGCAACCTACGTGCCCGATACTGATGAATATTATTGTTGAAACACTTTTCCCGGCGCAAGATCGCTGGACTTATCCAAGCGAGGATCTAGAAAGTACGGAAATTCCGCAAATTACAGAGCAAGAGGTGCTGGACGCTGCAAAAAGAGTTACTGATAACAAATCCCCAGGACCCGACGAAGTACCAAACATAGCCCTTAAAGCCGCGATTACAACTAGGGCTACATTATTTACTGATCTTTTTAATGCCTGTATGCAATAAGGCGTGTTCTCTCGCCCGTGGAAACGACAAAGACTTGTCCTATTGCTGAAACATGGTAAACAGCCGGACCAACCATCCTCATATAGGCCACTTTGTATGCTGGATTCCCTAGGGAAGATTTTCGAGCGTATAATTAGTGAGCGCCTACAGCTGACTCTAGAAAGACCAGGTGGCTTTTCGAATAGTCAATATGGATTTCGCAAATCAAGATCCACCGTAGATGCAATACAAACAGTCGTCAATATAGCCAGAGAAGCTATCTCTGGAGGCCAAAATAAAAGGAAGTTCTGTGCACTGATTATGTTGGACATCAAGAATGCTTTTAACACTGCGAACTGGATGCAGATAATGGCAGCGCTGCAAAGCTTCGGCACTCCAGCTTACTTACGCAGAATTATAGGTAGCTATCTTAAAGACAGAGTACTTCTTTTTGACACGGATTAAGGAGCAAAAGAGTACAAAATCACAGGAGGCGTCCCACAGGGATCTGTTCTCGGTCCAACGCTTTGGACTGTAATGTATTACGGCGTGCTAAAGATTGATCACCAGAAAACACGCAAATTGTGGGATATGCTGATGATATTGCAGTGGTAGTAGTGGCCAAGAAACTGGACCTGCTTCAAGCATTATGTAATGACGCCGTAGCAAGAATAAAGGAATAGCTGACCAATACAGGACTGGAGTTGGCTAGCCAAAATACGGAAGTGGTATTAGTAAGCTCAAAACGGTAGGCGAACGAGTTAGTCTTAACTGTCGGAGATCATCAAATCACCTCAAATGATTCCTTATAATACTATACGCAGCACCAGTGTGGTATGGATCTAAACAGACCAATCAAAAATATATATTAGCAACGCAACTACTTGCTTCTTTAAGAATAGCAAGTGCTTAGCGGACGGTGTCCGACGACGCGATCCTGGTTCTAACCCGAAAAATCCCAGTGGATTTACTGGCAAGCGAAATGGCCGATCTGTATAACACTAATATCGAGCGACCATCTCAAGAAGACAAGAAAAGAGCAAGGACACAAACAATAGCTAAGTGGCAAAAACGGTGGGAGGCCTCGAGTAAAGGGCGTTGGACTTTCACACTAGTTTGGAACGTAGCTCAATGGAATGAGCGGAAGCACGGCGAACTGAGCTACCATCTCACGCAGATAATGAGTGGACATGGCGGTTTCAAAGAGTATTTATGGAAGCGTAGGATAGAGGAAGATCCTCATTGCCCAATGTGTACCACAGAGTTAGAAAACGCAGAACACGTCATGTTCTACTGCCCCCGTTTCCACGAAGAAAGACTCACCTTGCATGGAGTCTTTGGGGAGGAACCTACCACGAGAAATTTAGTTTCACATATGTGCAACAGGAAAGAGTGCTGGACTGCAGTGAGCAAAATGGCATTTATAGTAATGACACGCCTGATGGATGCTGAGAGGGAGCGCAGAGAAATGCGCATGCGAAGCAGTGGCGATTAAATGGACACTCAGAGCAAATAGCGGGAACCTGGACGCAGGGACAACAGTAGGCTCTTAAAAAATGAGAAATATGGAAAGCCACCCTAAAGTAATGCGAAAGTGGTGCCGGGGTGGGCGACGGTTCCAGAACTGGGCTGTTTTTTAGTCTACGGACAAACGGTTGCTGCGACGGCAGCAATTATGGTGTATTAGGCATTTTTCAGCCTCCCCGCAACAAAAAAAAAAAAAAAAAAAAAAAGTACCTAACACATACTAAATACAATAAATCTATCATTCAATTGTGAATGTCCTTCATCACGTTCATCCAAGAAATTTAAAATATTACAGGAACGTGCTCGTAAACTCAAATTTAAGAATTCTGGGTTGGTCTATGCTTCAATGCTTTTGGTATTCTAAGAAGGAAGTTCGCTTATAGATTATTAAGGGACACAATGAGTAGGACATTAGTGACTATGAGCATCATTGGTAATGCGATTTGCTTCACTATTCTAAAGCGTTTTAGATGTGTAAACGTCTTTGGTCACCGCAGCTTTTACAAACAGCTTAACCGAAACAAATTCATAGATGTAGTTTGCAATTACCGATGAAATGAGAGCAGTTACTTAAACTCTACCTAGATAGAAAACTTTGCAGTAAAGAATATAATTGTCTTATGTAAATTTCCCACTGTCTTTATATATTTTTTATTTTCTTTTTATTTTGTTTTTATATGTGATTGCCTCGGTGTTCTGAACTCTATGTTTTAAGATTAAAGCTTGTAGCTACACGGTCTTTCAAAAATTGAACGAATGGAAGCGAAATATTTTTTGAATATTTTTAAAAATTGGAAACCTTTCAGTTTCTAGAAAGCTACAAGAATCAAGTATATCTACTTGATGTTCTGATCTGTGCGCAATCTAGCGGATAATTTTATTAAATTTTGTTTTTTTGTTTTTTTGTCTTGTTCCTCTGAAATGTTAGGCTTGAAATTTCTAGCTCAATGGAAAGTTTTTTCAAACTTGATTGCAAGATTCTACCGTTTGTTACGGAATTACTTAATATCTTTCCGCGGGCTACTTACTCTTATAAATTGCATCGCAATTCGGTTATCATCTACGTGTCATGTATTATTTTTGCAGCTTGATGGATAGTCTCTCAAAAATCGATCGCAATTAAGCGCCAATTAAGTAAGTAAGAAAGCTCACCGACGAGTTCCTTAAAAACAAATACCGAAATTCCGAATCTCGTATGCAATTTAAACATATTTTGATCTCAACAATGTGTAAGTTTTCAGTTTGTAACCCAAAGGTGAATTTCTTAAAATTTCTTCGCAAGTTTCCGCCATATGGTACGAAATGTTTTAATATCTAGACCCCGAGCGCCACCTATAGGAATTTTCCCCCGCTTAGTCATAGGGTTATCAACAACGGATGAGATGTTAAGATTGTAGCCCAATGGCGAGTGTCTCAAAAATGTGTCGTAAGACGTTCAGTACCATTTTTTCATAATAAACTTTAATAACATTTTTTTCATTGCGTATGCTGGAACGGTGACCTGAACTCTGTGCCATAGTGGAACCGAGAAGTGTTGCTATAATGTAAATATAAAAAGCTATGAAAATGATTTCTAACGGGAAATTCTAAAAGATACCAGAGTGATAGAAACGCTTGAAGCTTGTAAAATATACGAAAATAAGAATTGCTGCTCGCCGAGCATAGTTTATAGCGAGGACTCTGCCGTCAGCAGTTTCTCGTTCATCAGAAATTTACTTAAAAATCGGAAAAATATTAACTCCTAAATATCACTAAATCTTGTCCCTAGAATTTCTATATTCGAACGATTAATTTAAATATCACGATCGCTGCGCCGCCTAGCTAAAATTTTATTCCCGTATGTAAAATTTCCACTTGGTTCTGAAGTTTGCTCCAAGTCGCAAGACTCTATCAATTTTCACCAATTTTGTGTGAAATTTGCAATTAAAAATAATTACAATTTATGGCTATCGTCGCGTTCGCGAAGCCAAAGCAAGAAGAGGAAAATAGAGGAAAGGAAAGAAAGGTTTGTTATAGATTTATTATCGACGAGTTATAAATTTGCTATCGACAACAAGAGTTACCAATTAGTTCGTGACTTTAATGGACGACTTATCGGTTTTTTATCGAAAATTGTCGATTTATCGAAAAGGTATCAGTGAGTTGTAGACAAGTTATGGATTTGTTAGTGAAAATTTATCGATATGCTATAGAAAAGTAATCGATTAGTTACTTAAGATTTATGTAATATTTACAAAGAAGTTATCGGTTTCCTACAAAAATATCGATTTGTTAATGGGGTTCTAACAATTTGTTATCGGCGAGTTATAGGCTTGTTATCGATAAAAAAGGTTATCAGCGACTCACTGATGTTTTATGGACGATATAACGGTCTTTTTATCGAAAATGTGTCGATTGTTTATCGAAAAGTCATCGGTGTGTTACCAAACATTTATCGACCAGTTATCCATTTATTATCAAAAAGTTATCGATATGCTATAGAAAAGTTATATATTAATTACCGAATATTTATCGATTGTTTATTGAAAATTTATAGAGAAGCTATCGAGTAGTTATCGATTGTTTATAAAAATGTATCTATTTGTTATCGCCGTTTAATCGGTTTTTTCCTGTGTGCTTTGTTTTGAAGCAGATACCGATCAAACTTCACTATAAAATCAATCTGTCACCCGGCTATAGGAAGCTGAACAGAAAACAATAAGAAGCCGATCACACGGCCGTAACTAACCTATAATTCAACGATATTAACTCGATCTCTAATATTAAAGATAAAAAACCTACGCAGCTGCTTTTCAAAAAGCCGACACTATTTGCTTCTGGTACAGTTGCCTCTGTTGTGATTTAACTTCAACTTCGACGACGAGCTCTGATTAACTTAAAAACATGAGTTGTTGGACTTACATTTAGATGTTAACACATCGAACTTTATGAGTACTTAATGCTCATGCCTGTTTTTTTTTTTTTTTTTTTTGTAATTTAACCTATGTTATACTCGGTCTGTTTAATCTGTCCACTGTGGACTCAATATTTCGAATAATACGTTTGACAGGATCTTAAACATATAGCGCAGCATATTACCGTACATCGATTTACAACCGTAAGAAACGATGCGGGCTTTTCCTGCACTCTTCAATGCACGCTTTCCAATTTTACTTCTATTGAGGTTTGTTAGGATATCATTTATAGAAAAGAACAATTCTAGATGTTAGAGCATCGCATGAGTTTCTACATATCCGCTTCATTACCGTTGCTGTATTAGATCAGCTAATATCACGCAATAAAGAGGTAAGTACGATTTCTTGTTGGTTGATCTACCGCGGCTGTATCGATGATTGCTTCTAGCGCTCCGGGTCCAACATCGTTGACAGCGGTATTCGAGGTAATAAAAGCAGTCAAAATAAATTCTCTGTGGACTTCTATAGAGTTAGCACCACTTGATCCAGCGCAGTGCCTGATTTCTTCTCCAAATTGACTTCATAAAATAATTTCACTCAAAAAAATTCCCTATTTGCTCATATGATTGAACGCACGCAAGAATTCAAACTTTTCTAAGCTCTTGACAACCAAAAGTTCGTATGGAATTTGTTCAGTTATGTTTACAAACAGAAAGTCTTGCAACATAGCCAAACAAATGAAATTGAACTCAAAAACAGCGAATTGACCTGACAAATAACAAAAAAGGAATCCATCCACGTTTCTTATGAATGAAAGCAAAGCTGAAAAGTAAACTTTACAAACACATAAATTGCGTTATATGGCACATATGCTATCAAACATACATACATATTTACATGGTAAGAATAGTAAGATCTTACATAAATGCATACATACATACATATGTAACATTAAAACCCGTAATCATGTAAAACTACAGTCTACTTTCGATAAAGTAGAAGCAATAGACGCTTTTTCATTTTTTGAATATCTATCGGTTTGTTATAGATTTATTATCGGCCGGTTACAGATGTGTTATCGACAAACAAACGGATGCGTCGTTGTTAACAATCCAATAACAAGCCCCTTGAAAACATTAGTAACTATCTGATAACAAATCGATATTAAATCGATAAATAAATTGATTAAACTAATAAATAAATGTAAGGCGCGATAACCTCGGAAGAGATTTAAGGCCGATCTTCTCTTCCAATTTGCGTCGTGATCCGCTACTATCACACCACGGAGCACAGAACATATTGATTATTTTTCGATAAATAATCGAAAACATTTCGATACTTAATCGATAATATTTCGATAATTAACCCATAGTTTTTCGATAAACTTTTTCAAAAAAAAAACGAAAGCTTTTCCATACCTAATCTATACATTTTTGATAACAAGTCGATAACATTTCTATAAGAAATCTATAGCTCTTCGATACCAATTCGAAATCGTAACTAGCGCCATAACGAACCAACCCGACCATCTCAAAAGCAGCTTCTGGGTGATATCACTATCTGGTTCTGTAAGCAATTTGAGATCGATAGGACCTCGACTCGGTAGACCCTCACTTTCGAAACATTAGATGACTCTCCCCTCGTAGGTGAGTTTTACAGTTGTGTTAGGGAGGCGCTGAAATTATTAGTTTTAGAAGAGGGCCGCCAAGGTGTGGTGGCTGCTAACCACAACGAATGTCCTCAACATAAAAATCTTTATATACAAGTTTTTTTCAGTCTGAAAAGAACATCTAAGTGGAATCGCTCCTTAGCAGAGGTTTGCAAGCACTCCAAACGTATTTCTGCCTTGAAAAACTCCTCAGCAAAAAATCGTTTGCCTGCAGAGCCCGTTCGGAGTCGACATAAAAAATGTAGGTGTCATTCCGCCGATTTGTAGGAATGCTGGCAAGCTCGGGCTGGGAGATACATATATCATCCAAGAAGCTTTACTCTTTTTCGAAAAGAATGTGATCAGAGTCTCATCCACAAAAAACCTAAAGAGTCTCTCGATAGGATACTTAGTATGCGCATACCACTCCTAAATCAGCAGTACACTGTATAGGCACCAACAAGAATTAACTCATTATCTTACAATCGAATAACAGCCTCAGATTGGGTTTAACTGGCTGATCCGTGAGGAGCTCACATATACTGAGTTAGTCCATAGTTTTACCAGAAATGTGCTCGACGATCACACCAAAAATTCTATAAAAACCAGTACCCATATTATAAAAGAACTTCGTCCTCTTGGCAAATACAAAAAGCCTTCTAGGACCTATGCCACTTGCTGCATCTAAATCCGACAACTGTTTCGCACCTAACAGCTGAAGTCGTAGCCTGCAAGTGCCGAGCACAAGCGCAAAACTTGCTTGACTGCTTCCTCATCTAACCTGCACTTTCTACATCTGCTATCAATGACCATGCTAATAAGGTTAAAAGTCAAAATACCAGTCATGAGTCCACAGTTCTCTTTTTTAATGATAGGAGTAACTTTATTAGTCTAAGATTGTAATACCTACACATGATCTTCGCCACTTTACAGCCCCGCGATTAGGTCTACGCCGTGTGCAAATCTCTCCTTTTCTTAATATCCCCTAATCGAGTCTACGAAGTAACAATCTCATACGCTTTTTCATTTCTCTCTCTTGATAGCCTTTTATATTCCATAATCTAAGGCCAGTTCGATCTTCGTCACTGCCTGTACCAGCACATATAGAGCCAGCTGAGAGGTATAGAAAAGGCATTAAATATTCATATCAATTCCTTATTCGACTCATCCATGGAAAACACGACTTTCACCGTCTTCAGCCTTTGAAATGTTTCTAATTTGTTGGCGGTCGGCGCTAAACATTTCCAACCGCAGCCCATAACTTGGTAAGCATACTCCTCCTCCAAATATTTCGATAGCTTTTCGTATTTTCCTAAAAGTTCTTATCTACACATACATGCCTACAAAGAAATACATATGAATGTATGTGCATATTAATTCCTGTACCTCCAATCTAAGTTCTCGCTCTGATCTCCATCCCATTGTTGTATGCATACTTACCTTGCTGGCAAATGGAACTTATATAGAAAAGCAATGACTCGAAGAACAAACTAACTCCTTGTTGTTGTTGCTGTACCACATCAGTGTGCCGGGTCTGGCCGCAGCACGCATTACCGCAGCCAAGCATGCAATGCCTAAAGCTAATACGTTGCACTTTTTTCTGCTCCTCCACTTTATTATGTTTCAGCAACTTTCGAAGCTTTTGTTTCCTTTGCTCTTTTGTTTGGCTATCGAAAAGGTTTTTTTTCTTGAAAATGCGGCATTGCATTGTGTTGCCACTAGTCGTCATTGTTGTATTCTTCGTCATCGTTGTCCGTGTGGAAAAGCAACTAACTCGTACTTCATCATTACCACCGATTGCACTTTGTTGTTTGGCGGCAGCAGTACCAGCGTTGATGCTCATAGCGCGTGTGCTTTGTCCTTTTGTGTCGTTACATAACATACACAAGGGAGTCAATTGTTGCCAAAACCATTTACCAAAAATAGAAAGAAAAAACCAAACAAATGAAAATAGATGAAATTACAAAAAAAGTAGAAAGCCTAATATGATATGTATACCATGCCGCTCGAGAATAAAAGCGCATTACATAAGTAAACACCTCAGAAATTTCGTGGATGGAGCACTAAGTCCTCAGTAGGCATTGACCTGCTATCGGGTGCCTGGAAGGTACTGTGAAGCGAACCAAAAAAAACTAGCATGATACGATGTGGCTCAGAAAGCAATGTAATCCAAGACTTGCGATAAGGCGACGTGAGTTTGAGCTGGAGCTTTCAGAAGTTTGTTTAACGACCAAATTGAAAAAGCTCAACAAAAACCAGAACCTATATTATAAAATAGTTCCGTCCTATTGGCAAACGCTAGAAGTTTTTAGGACCTATGCTACTTGCTGCTTCTAGATCGCTTGGTAATATACCGTTCCTGCTTGGTCCATCATGTGCAGATCTCGCATTCTTTTAGTTTCAACCAATCTGATTGGGACGTCTACGGTAAAAGCTTCCAGGTCTGCGTCGTTTTTAGCTAACTCATCCGATTTTTTCATTTCCATATATACCAATATGCCCTGGGATCCTATATAGATGTCCCCATTCTCAATAAAGACTCCTTACATTCAGTTTCATTTCAGTTTTTATACCTTAAGGCTCGTTTGAACCTATTGAAATTTTGATGGGTTATATAGTACAATCAGACCGCGATTTTTATATAATCCAGAACCTTTGCAATATTCCGATAGCCATCCAGATTTTCCACAACAGTGGCTTTCAATGGATATAAGATGAATTAATCCAATAATCAAAAAGAACAAACAGGAAAGAGAAAAGCACCGAAACGCAGTAGTACTAATCATGTGAAACCTCCAAACCCCTTGAAATT